>NC_135549.1:13004841-13234841 GCF_964340395.1 Glandiceps talaboti
TTTGGTGTATGCACATATTTGATAACATTTGATGATTGTATGTAATTTTGTATTTTAGATGGGGTGATAGATTAATACTAGTTGCCTCACAGGACCTACGTAATCTGGCCATATTTGGTAAAGAAGCAGATCCAGAAGTAGAACTAAGTGACATGCATCATGCTATCCTGGAAAAACTGGCCAAATCTAGACACCTTGGACAGCTACAACCAGAAATATGTTCTTCTTTTAACATCGATGCAAAAAATATGTTTTATCAGAGAAAGAAGCTGTTTGCTAAAGGCTACATAACAGTACAGGTAAAAGTCTTGAGTGTAATTTGATTAGTGAGGTTTACAGTAGAGTAAAAAGTAAAAAAAACAGGATTGAAAAAAATTACATGTAAATGAATGAGCTGTACAGGCTATGGCTTATAATGTATATGCCATAGAACTTTAACAACCAGTGGAGGTGGACTGTATATGACTCATGTTGTAGTTTCACACAACTGACTATCTATAGCTGTCAGAACACTGCCAAATTTACAAAATCAAAGTTAGTATGACTACATCAGAAATTTGACAAATTAGCATTTGGTTTAGTAAAATAAATATACTTTGCACTGATTATTCCTCTTTCTGCCTATGGGGTATTTGTTTGTAAGTTGGGAGAAAGAGGATTAAAAATGACTTAGCAAAGAAACACTCTGTGCTATATTTTGACTTTCATTCTCTGAATTCCAGACTACTTTAGCTCACATAAAACAAATGGTAGTAAACATGATTTGTGATTTTAAGCCCCAATTTGTGCTTTGTATATACCATAGGTTATGACATACACCTTCATAAAGTGAAATGTACTCTTTGTTGTGTTGAATGACTAATATGTCAGACTCTATAGAAATTTGAAACCTACATAATTTCCTGGTTCTGTTTTCTTGATTTAGAACTTTGCTGTTCGACTAGCAAGTGGTAGACTGCAAAATTCAGTGTTGCTGCTGTTGAAGAGATTTCATGTAGACTATCGTAGCAAGTACGACACCTTGGCAGAGAAACTGTCAGATATCCTTAATACCAAACCAGAAAAAACAGAGTCATTTACAAATGTGAAAAAAGATATGGTAAGTTAGCATGAGTGAACTCAAATGTAGATTTTATTGTAGTCTGTATTGGCATCATCATCTCACAAACCCTACCAACTTATATGTATAAATACCGGTACAAGTACATATGGATTATAGTACAGGACGTGGTTATGATGCTATGCTGAGTTTTGTTGACTCATTCTGAAGAGACTGCTTCAACTTGCTATTTTGATGAGACAGTGTGTCAGTGATACTGCTAGTCAGAAGTTCAGCAGGAGTCATAAAATGCATTATGTTTATTTCACATCATCATTTTACATGTTTTATATCTTTATGCACATTTTTATGTAAATGTCAAACGGCATACCTGAACAGTTGATGGAGATGTTGAAAAGTGTGTGCGTCTCTGTGTCTGTCTGTCTGTCTGTCTGTCTGTCTGTTTGTCAATCTTTGTGTCAGTTTGTCTGTCTATGTGCCTATGATTATGGGTGTATTGCAAATTGTTTATGAACATATGTGTATGTTTCTGAGTATTGAAGTATATATGTTGTGCATGCCTATATGTACAATCTAACATGGAAAGAATGGCCAATGTTTCATGTATGTGTACATAAAGAGTGTATGTCACCCATCGCATGTTTCGCTTTACTGACAGGGTCTTGTTGAGGATCACCAGACTTTCAAAAAACTGTTGAAGTATGTACTGGGTTTGAACTTAGTCAAAGCATTTCCAGTAAAGAAAGAAATAGACAAGGGAAAACGTGGCAAGAGAACAGAGACTACATGGTGTATCAGATTACTGAAGAGTTACAGTGCTATGAAAGCTGAAGCTGGTGGTGATGAAGATGAAGAAGATGATAGTGATAGTGGTAAAACAATAGACATATCAAATTATCATTTGAATGAATAGAAGTAAGACATATAGACGATTCACACTGGAACTATTTCATCTGGGCTCAGTTCAGACCAAAGTTTCAGCTGGAACCTGGGCCAGGCCTAGACTAATTTTGTTCCAGTTGAGTGTTGAGGGAAGGGATAGGCTGTAAGTCCAGCATGAAGTTAAATTTTTGCCAGACCAAATTGCCAAATTGTATGACCCTATTGTGGCCAGCCCATATGTTTTCCACATAGTTTGTAAAACAACAGTTTACACCAGTTTTTGACTACATGTATGTGGCTCATTCAAATGATGAGAGCTGTGTTGACCAACGGAACATGGCTAAATAATAATAACATCAATAATACACTTGATGACCTCAATATTGAAAAGCTATACATGATAGTTCTGTCATTCGTATTCCACATGAAGTCTTACTGGACTAGTAAAGATGCATGCAGGCAAAGTTACTTGTTGTATGTATGAAATATGGATAAACTTTTAAAATAAAAGTGTGTGTCAGGCATTTTGACCTTGAAGGACATAGACAATAATGTGAGGAAGTTGTAGTTGTGCTTTTGCTCAGCCCAAAAGAAAAGAATATTGCATGTTGTTCATGTCATGATGAATCAAGTAATCATGATTCATTATGAATAAACTTTTTGTAAGTGAACTGTAATTAATATGTGATTAACCCATTGTCCATGCCACAGTCAGTCAAGTTTATCATCATCTGATTATAGGAACTGTCTTTGTGTAAGCTCAGAATATCAACGTTGTGAGTGAATTTTAGCTGTTAAGGAAAACTTATTACTAAATGATATTTCACATTTGTCATCATGACTGATGTTTTCCTAATATCCAATTATATAGTTTCAATTTATTAATGACCCTAACTGTCATTTTGTTTCCAGATTTACAAGCTAACAAAGTAGCCAAGGTTCGAGAATTACCTTTATTAAATCAAGTGTACAATCTGGTTGAGCAATATGGTTCCAATGGAGTCTCTTTGACAGTAAGTACATGTATTGTTTGAAACGTGCCTCAGAAATAAACTCTTGAAACTATTGCTTTTACTGTTTTCAAGAAATCTACAACCTATTTTATTATAAAATTAATAAAAAATCTGGAATCACTATACAAAGGTTTTAAAGAGAGGCCAAAATGATATCAAATAAATAACCTTTTAGACATCTTTAAAATTGCTTTTTGGCAATTATTGAGTTACAAACGCGGATTTGATCTGTGTTGTTTCAAACTGTTTATTAAGTCGAAACAAACATAGCAAGGTTGTTTTATTAATTATTTACCAATCTCAAAGTAATAGACAAGGAATGCTAGTCACGACATTATTTCACTGTCCATGGTAATCATCATACTAAGCATTTGGTAAAGTTATATGTTAGTGCTACTAATTTGTGTTTAAAGAACAAAGTCAAACAAGTACTTTTGTCGCTTAACTCGGAGTCTTCCTGAAACTTTTTTTGTAGTGGCCCAAAACTACAACCCATAACACCAAAGTAAGTGGCCCAAAACTACAAGGATGTAACATATGATAGTCCTGAACATAAGTTCTTATCAAAATTTACAGTGGCCTGTGAAAAGACGTAAACAGTCATACATACAGTTTGTTGACATGGATCATGTTATCCTCTGTGAGATGGTTTTCATGTTGTGCTATTGTTTATAATATATATTTATTTATTTTTAGACTCTGCGAAGGTTGTTGGATTTAGGTAGACTGGAAACCAGACAGATTGGGAAGAACTTGTTAAGAAGTGGCACTGTGCAATGTATTCCTCACGATGAAGGAAGACAGAGAACATATAGGTAGATAAAGTTGATTGTGATGTTTACTGCATTTCAAACACCAAACAATGTGATTCAAACTTGACAATGATCCAAGTTAGTGATAACTGAAGTCTTGACATTGACAAATTTAATGAATTCCAAAACAATAGAATTCTCATGAAGGACAAGCGCAAATGCAGGTTGGTAGAGTTTATCAGGATTTAAAATCCTTGGAACATAGAGGACTAAATTTGATAGATTTACAGTTTTCTAGTCATATAAGAATATTTTGAGCTGAGGACCACAGTAAAAAGACAGGTTGGCTTCAGTTGGTTGGACCTACCTACCCACTTGTAAGAAATGCACTGTCAGTAGGCCTGGTCATAGCTTGTACAAACACATGCCATACGTTTTGAGTCTGGCCAATACAGAGAGGAAAGAAGGTGAATAAAGTGAGTGACACAAACTGTCTTTGTCTGACATGTAATACTTGCAGGTATGTAACCATAAACAACTTGGCTGACAGTAAATTGAGGAAAGATTTGGAAAAAGAGAAGAGAAGAAGTCGACTTCTTGAGAAGAAAACTGAAAAGGTGCCAACTGGTATTTCTCCAAAACAAGAAATCCACTTAGGTGAATCAGAACTGGGTAGGTATTGAGAATGTGATGCTGTATATGTATTCTGTATGTAGAGTGTCAAGAGTGAAAGAATTTGTTGATAATGTTAGAGGAGAATACTGTCAAAGGAGAAACAGAGATGATGAACTGGGCAGGATCGAAGAAAGATCCAACAAGTTGTTTGTGGCAAAAGAAGGTGATTTCAAAATGATTTCATTTACTGTTGAGCTTGTCAGTTTACCTCATAGATTACACATTGTATCAAATTAACTGATATTGTTATTCAAAAGAAGTGTCTGATAATGGCAAAATAAGACTGTTAATTGTTCTTGAAAAAAAGGAAAACTGTCCTAGAGGACTTGGTGTAAACTTTCATACTGCTAAGTTCCTCAAACCAGAAGTTTAGTTTATTATGTACCAGTACGTTCAGATAATGTCAAAAGTGTACTCTACCTTTACATGATGTTTTCTTTTGACTTTTGTAGGAACAGGTAGCATGAATTCAACTCCATGTATGACACCAGCTGGATCACCATTACCTGCTTCTGAACTCTCTAGTCCTAATTCACCTGCAGATTATGTAGCTGGTAGGTAACTTATACATTACTCACACCATCTAGTCCCTGTAGCTGGTAGGTAACTTATACAGTAATCACACCATCTAGTCCCTGTAGCTGGTAGGTAACTTATACAGTACTCCTACCATCTAGTCCCTGTAGCTGGTAGGTAACGTATACAGTACTCACACCATCTAGTCCTTGTAGCTGGTAGGTAACTTATACAGTACTCACACCATCTAGTCCCTGTAGCTGGTAGGTAACTTATACAGTACTCACACCATCTAGTCCCTGTAGCTGGTAGGTAACGTATACAGTACTCATACCATCTAGTCCTTGTAGCTGGTAGGTAACTTATACAGTACTCATACCATCTAGTCCCTGTAGCTGGTAGGTAACTTATACAGTACTCACACCATCTAGTCCCTGTAGCTGGTAGGTAACTTATACAGTAATCACGCCATCTAGTCCCTGTAGCTGGTAGGTAACTTATACAGTACTCACACCATCTAGTCCTTGTAGCTGGTAGGTAACTTATACAGTAATCACACCATCTAGTCCCTGTAGCTGGTAGGTAACGTATACAGTACTCATACCATCTAGTCCCTGTAGCTGGTAGGTAACGTATACAGTACTCATACCATCTAGTCCTTGTAGCTGGTAGGTAACCCATACAGTACTCATACCATCTAGTCCCTGTAGCTGGTAGGTAACTTATACAGTACTCACACCATCTAGTCCCTGTAGCTGGTAGGTAACTTATACAGTACTCACACCATCTAGTCCCTGTAGCTGGTAGGTAACCCATACAGTACTCATACCATCTAGTCCCTGTAGCTGGTAGGTAACTTATACAGTACTCACACCATCTAGTCCCTGTAGCTGGTAGGTAACTTATACAGTACTCATACCATCTAGTCCTTGTAGCTGGTAGGTAACCCATACAGTACTCATACCATCTAGTCCCTGTAGCTGGTAGGTAACTTATACAGTACTCACACCATCTAGTCCCTGTAGCTGGTTGGTAACTTATGCAGTACTCACACCATCTAGTCCCTGTAGCTGGTAGGTAACTTATACAGTACTCATACCATCTAGTCAAACCTAATTTCTAACCTGTAGTAAACAATGTAGATGTTAGGTAACATGTACCAGTCTTGTTTCGCTATTTGTATTTGGTGGTTATTTCAAGACTATTTCCAAGAGATGAGAAATATCATTTTGTCAGCTTACATACAGATGACAATGAGAAAAGACATGTATAACATGTTCACATCTGTCTGTTGTGCTTTGATTGTTTGTCCTATGTCAACAAAGAATTAAGCAGTAGGGAAATAACAAAAATATAAATCAACAAGAGAAGTCTGTTTATTTGCATAGATTACTTTCAGAAGTTTACTTATTTGAGTAGAACTTTCATCTCTGATAATACAAAATGTCATATTTGTGTGTGTGTGTGTGTGTGTGTGTGTGTGTGTGTGTGTGTGTGTGTGTGTGTGCGCGTGTGTGTGTGTGTGTGTGTGTGTGAGTGTATTGTTTATATAAGTAAGACCTTCATCTGTGATCGTGCAAAATTCCATATTTCTCTGTGTAGCTAAAATGGAATCTGTGAAAGATAAAGAAATTGAAGGTATCATTCCTGGAAAGAGCACTAAGATGATGACAGCTAGAGTGCTGAAGAGACGAAATATCATCATTGAAACTGTCAGAACATGTAGAGTTGTTCATGGTGTTATCACACTTCTTAAGGTAAATCTGTTTGTTTCTTACTATGAGAAAGACTGATCTTTCAACTCGTGAACCACCAATCATCACTAGAGGGCTCTGTCTGACTGAAAGGTCTGTCATCTTAAATTAGATATAGTTGGTTTGAACCTTATATGGCAATGTTCAATATTTGAAAGACCATACGATTGATAATTTTCTGAAAAGTGAGTTAGAGCACTTTCTATTACTGTGTCATAGATTGTTTTGTTTCAAATTCTACACTTCTGCTCTTTCATATCTGATTGTACTCATCTTCCCTCTTGTTGTATAGGCTGTCTTGAATGCTGAAAGAGAAGAAGGTATAAACTACCGATGCGATAAGAAGTCCATTATCAGGTATTGTACATGTATGCCATTATAGCTCTTTCAAAACAAACTATGAGTACAATGCATGACTTTTGATGGTCATTGTACTGATATATCTATCTAGTACATCCTAACATATCAATACAAATCTCTTCACCTTGATGTAACATCTATAGCCGAAGGGTAGACTCCTTTATATTAATCTTGCTTTCCATTTCTCTGTTAATAGAATTTTTGTCTCATTTTGGCTTGATATAGTAATGATGTAAATTTGACAGTGGGGGTGGTAAGGAGGCATGTCAGTAACTCCTTTACACATGACAGTGTTGTCCAGTGGAAGGTACTCAAATATCACAGAAAGTAATGTCAAAGATGAATTCAATATACCTACTTTAGCAAGCGTTGCATACTTCGCAGGGAGCTGAGAATGTATGACTGGTTGACAAAAATAGGTCTGTTCTCAGCACATGTATATAATGCTTAGAGCACACCATCACTATCAAAATTACTACAAATGTATATTAGATGTAATAAGCTGTATAGATATGCCTAGGTTAACCAAGCTGTATCAATGTGTGCCTATTAAATTACTTTATGTCCTGTTTGCCTAATGCGATAAACATGGTGTCTTTCTCAGGGTATTACAGAAATATAATGGATGTACAAATGACTTAATTGTGATAGATGTTATTGTATAACAGTACAACACATAGCTATGAAAGAAAATGATCTAAATGTATATAAATCATATTGAAAGTATTATTATATGCATATCTATATCAATATGTATTCTTATTTTCTAATTATGTCACTGTCACTGACTCAGACTTGTGAAGACATTGGTTCAAGAAGGACTTATTCGTCAGTTCACGACTATAGTAGCTACAGATGATGGGTCTGCAAGGACTAAGGTAAGAGTAACACTTGAACAGTGTATGTGGGAAAATGATTTCATTAGAACAACATGTACAGCGTGACAGTTCACATCAGAATTTAGCCAATTGTTAATGTCGGCCATTAAGTTCTTAAAGTTAGCATGATACCATGTGTGTAAAAAACTATTTATAAATAATTAGTAAAGAATACATGTTTTGACTCAGTTTCTGTTTGTTATTTTGCAGGTTGATTTTATCACTGATGTTAACATCAAATGTGATGATGAATTGGTGAAAAGTGCAGTCATGCAGATCAAATTCCGTATGGAAAATGTTCTCAAACAAAAGCAGGAAAAACTTGAGAAACTAGAGAAAGCAGAAATTAAGCACAAACATGAGGTATTGAAATGACAATTTGACAGATTGCATCACCCCCCCCCCACCTCCCCCGTTTCAGCATTGTTATCCCCAAAGTTTACTAATATTGATCTATATCAGTATCAGCTCCAGCTGTCTATATTGATGAGTAATTATGATTTGTTTTCAACAATATCTGTCAATATTTGTCTGACCTAGTTCATCAAACATTCTATAGTGTAGTGTTAGTGTATCTTGTTTCTGTAAAAACATGCAGTACTTGAGAGCACATGTACATAATGCACTACTGCATAGACAGACAGACAAAGACACACAGACACACCTGCGCACATACACGCACATGTGCACATGCATAAACACGCACACACATGCATGCATGCATGTATGTATGTATGTATGTATGTATGTATGTATGTATGTATGTATGTATGTATGTATATGCGTGCACACACTCACATGCACACACAGACACATACACACACCTGGACACACACAAACAAACAACGAACCACATGCACACATACAACACACACACTGCAATGACTAACATGTTGACAGGCTCTGAAATCATCAACAAACATCACACACAATCAATTTCAGATTAGCCAAAACCATAGACAATCTCTACATTGTCTATGATAAATACAACAAAATGATACTGCAGTGATTAATGATGACTGAAAGACAAGTTTGAATTTTCAAGGTTGGAATACACTATTCATGCTTTTCATAGTTCATTTCTAACTTGTATAAACCACCCCTAGCTAAGTTACAAATGTTGATAAAGTCACTGTTTTTCTTTGGACATTGAAATTCAAAACACAAGTTTAATTCATTAATCTGTACTTTTACACTTCCTCTTTTTTCTTCAGCCAAGGTTACGTAGAACATCCTCAAGTAAAAGTAAGAAATGTGGAAAGCACAAAACTGAAGATGTCAAATTGGAAAGAATAAAATTAACATCGGTAAGATGCATTTATTGTTACACTATTCTGCTCTTTGTTTATCCATGATTGTTTGCACAAAATTCAGTAGTGCTACAGCCATGGTAAAGTGTGTATGTGTGAGTGTGTGTATTTATATGTGTTGTTTGAGATTTAGAGTAAAAATATAAGCACTTGACTGATTACCATGGTATTTAGTAGGGATGTGACTATAAAGGGTGTCTAGTTGGGATATTTTTGTAAATGTAAACCACTGCACAAAAACTGTTAATCAGGTAAAAAAAAAAGAGTTCATTTTGCTCACAAGAATCAACCCAGAAGCCACCACCAGGCAAAATGGTCTCAAGTAAAGTATTTTAGATGCCAATGGTTTTGACTGGTGTCTTGTTCTTTTTTTCACAGGGAATTATTGGCAGTGATGTAAGAAAGTATGGCTACCTCCCCAAAATGCCAAGGTTAAAACTAATTCATGAATACATATGGTATCTTGTGTATGGCTACAAAGGCAAACTGCCTAGAAAAGTCAATGATGAGGAGGTAGTCCTGGTTACAAATGAAGGAAAAGACAAAGAAGAGATTACAGGGGATATGAGCAAGGTTTCTGATGAGTCATTGGAGCTAGGCACAACGTCCAAACATGCTGATATTTCACAGACAAGTCTTGATGGGAAAAGCCAAAAGCAACAGGAAGAAGAAACAGTGCATGGTAGCGAAGTTCAATACAGCGAAGAAGACGGTCAAAATAAGTCTGAGACTGATAACCAAGGAGACACACATTCTGAATGTGTAATTTTGGATCCTACCCCAGGAACACCACATGTAACAGTTGGTGAGACACATACCCTCACAGACACTGCCAAAGAGCCTATGCTGCATTCAGGAAAAGAATCAAATCCGGAGAGCACATCTAAAGCATTAGCAACTGTGTATGTAGATGAGATGAATTGGCGTCGTTTTCTGCCACCATTGCCACGATACAACGACTGTGGACAGGGCTGGTGTTTAGTCAGTGATCTGCTGCTGTGGATGCCATTGTCAATATTTTGTAGTATAGTACAATTGTCATATAAGGTAGGTCACAGGAACCTTAGAATAAGTAAAGTGTGAGATATATCCTCTGTTCATTGTTTTATTAAGCAAACTGTAAAAGCTACTATTGATGCAGAAATGAAAATCAACATAACCTAGCATTGTGGGTTTATGTTTTACCATATTCTGTAGACCAATCAATCAACCAATCAATCAATCAATCAATCAATCAATCAATCAATCAATCAATCAATCAATCAATCAATCAATCAATCAATCAATCAATCAAACAACCAACCAACCAATCAATCAATCAATCAATCAATCAATCAATCAATCAATCAATCAGAAAAGTTATAGAACACCTGTATCCAATACAAAGTAAAGTTCAGAGGCACTGTACACTTATACATTGAAAGCTTCCGCGAATAAGTCTGTTTTAAGGTACTTCCTGAAGGCATTAACTCTTGCTCTGAGAGCATGGATTCTTGGCCAGGTTTATCAGCTTAGTTACTAATCACAGTATCTAGGTACACTTCTTGTACTTGGTCTGTTGTCATTGAACACAACTGGTTGTACATTTTCTTTAGGTTGATAATTTGGAAGAGTACTTAAGTCATCCACTCAAGAGAAATATACTACTGGGTCACCTGCCAAGAAGGATGCGTATTCAGTTACTTCAGCGTCGTAAATATGTATTTACGTTTGATGAAAACATCAAAAGATTGTCAGCTATGGGACTTGTTATCTATGGACCTCAGAAAAGTGAAATGAAAGACCAGGTTAGATCATTCTTTCTCCACTGTTGTGGTATAGATGCAGAGAAGATAAATAAATTATAACAAAAATGAATATGATGATTTTGATTGTGTAAAAATTGTGCCAAGACTTTAGTAAAGATTTTGTCTGTAAAGCACACAAAGTTGTTTGCTATTTTGTGATTCATTTACAACCAACATTTGCGTGCGTTTTATGGATTGTATAATGATTTCATGAAACTAGGTACCAAATGTAAAGATTTATCAAACACGGATATTTGGAAAAGTGAACATATATAGTTGTTGTTTGTATCAAAATGAAAATTTGTGTGAAATTTGTACTCCCATAGTCAAGAAATTTGCCAAAAGCAAATCCCTAAATGTTAATCTGTGATCTGTGATATCTGTGATAACAATCCATTGTAGTACACCCCTCCTGATGCTGCTGACGAGACATCAGTGAAAATATTGGAATCGCGTTCAGAAAATTATTTGACTTAGTGAGTGGAAATTTTCATCTGATATGATAAACCCAGAGTCCAGGAACATACATTCTTGTACATTTATAGTTATTTGTGTTTTTAGTACAATTAACATTTTCACATTCTTACAGATTTCATTATGATTTTATCAAACTAAGAAAGAAAAGATTCCTTCTGACTTCTTTTTGATATTGATTTTATGTTCAATTGATGTAGGTATTCATATACGTATGTAAAAATGCCTCATTGAAAGACACATCACCATGTTTGCCACACTACAACCGTGCAATGGGTGGTCCTTTCAAGAAGAAGCAGTACTGCTTAACGTCAGAAAGAGAACTAGAACAATACTGGTTTGCTTTGCAGTGTATCTGTCTCAGTACACCACTAGGTAAGTCAACTTGGTGAGCTGAACCAGTTTTTCTGTTAGGAGTGGCAAGTAAAATCTACCAGAGTCTCCAAGATGTACCTCTGTCACCTGGGTTTTGAAACCTTAACAAAAACACTTTGAACAGTTGTATTAGGAGTAACAGTAGTACAGATGGATGGATGGACATGGTGCAGTACAGACCACAACATAGAGCACACTTTCAACCAGTATTATACAAACAAGAACTCCAAGTACCAATGAGATGGATACACATGGAAATTAATACCATTGTTTCTTCAAGACGTGAATTGATTGATTCTTATAGATTGAAAAAAATAAACATCTTGTATTTTGTACCAGCAGCCCTATAGTAATCTGACATTATCTTGTCTGTCTTGCTATCATTTTATCACACTACAGGTGTGGTCCGTGCAGAGAGAAAGAAAGGGAACCACAAAACAAGAAAAGATGAAAATGGAGTGGCAACCAATGCAGGGACAAAAAAAGATGAAAATGCATTGTCAAATACAATAAAATCTCTGTTTATGACAGTGGATGATATTAGTAAACCACCCCGTGAAGATAATGGAACCATCCCAGGTGATTCGCAAGGTGCAGGTGGCATGGATTCTAGTTTCTATGCGTAAGTACATATTTGGATCTGTTTTCAGATTTGAGAAGAAAATATGATAAATTAAATACATAGCTGCTTAATACAAAATCCTTGATGATTGTGAACAGTCTTGGCTCTGGGTTTAATTAATATTGCTGTGTTCATAAAGATGGCCAATTGCTATGTCAGGATGTAGCAAAGGCCATACAAATGTCACTTTTCAGACTATGAGAGTATGTGGGGTGGGAGTGTCTATGATGGGGATGGGGGTGTCACTGCATAGGTTGATGATTCTAACACATTTGTGTTCACTTGTTTGATATTGTTGACTTTTGAGTCTGTCTGGACATCTTACACCTGGCTGGTTTGACAAATCCCGGCCCTGTTCGTACCAAATACCAATACACGACACATTTAGCTACAAAAACCCAAGACTGAAACTATCCTACCAAGAATTGACTGTACATTAGAATATTGCAATATACATACACTAGCTGCTTTGTAAAATTAAGTCTCAACTATGCATATGATGCCATTAACACCAAGACATGCATTGAACTAGAGCATACTGTCATGGTGATGTAACAAACAATTCAATATAGTCACCATACAATTATAACATGGTCAGGAATCCTAAAACTAAGTATCTCACAAATTTTGTTGATTTACATCAAAATTATCATAATGATATTTTAAGTTTTATGAAGAAAAAAGGCAACAGAGAAACCTCGCTGAAATCAACAATGTCAATGGCCTCTGTAGTTGTGTCATGTGAGAAAGTCTCAGTACAGATTCCTAGATGTCAGCTACTTTATAAAAAGTTCATTATTCAAACTATATTTGATCTATTTATACGTTGCCATGGTTATGTTTTCATAACTGGAGTAAGGATTCTTCTCTTTATGGGATTTAAATATTGTTGGTTTTTTTATTCAGACACTTGAAGAGAAACTGGCAATGGGTTGTACCCCACAAAGGTAGACATGGACAGAGCAGTAAAATGGTAATGACGTCACCATCCTGCAAACCAATGGCGGATATCCTAGAAGAAGGTGTAGCATCAACTTCTGGTGAGCTTGGAAACATAGTGATCTTGTCAATTTTGTTCTTTTTGATTTTTTATACATGTTTATACAGAAGTAATATGTTGAGGATATATGTGTTGTGTGTTCTTGTATTTGTTTTATGAAATAATTTTGTGGAATTGGACTGGAAATTCTGAAATACCTTTCCAATACTGCCAATACAATTTGTAACAATGGTGAACTGGTGTGCCTTCAGAACAGTTGCTTTTACTGATTGATGTAAAATTATGAAGAAAAAAAAGTCCTGATCTGTAAACACTATTGAGTAACCATTTTTTCCCCCAAAGTGAAGTTCATGTCTGGTATTTGTGAGTAAAAAACTCATATTTGTCAAAATTGGTACATCAAATATGCATGACTTTGTATGAATATCACAATAGACTGTCACAATAACACATATGAAATCATAATCAGGTGTTTTTGTCATATTTCCTGTATGTCATATTTTGTCACAATCGACAATGCCATGTTGAAAGTCTTGACTATTTTCACAGGAGAGTTGACACCTGATGCTTTGATACAGTTAGTGTCTGAACCCAGTAGAGTTCTGAGAAGGACTGTCGGTGAAACAGTCAAGAAAAAAAAGAAACCAACATCAGCTAAAATATCAGCCAAGAAGAAGCAGAAAGCAACTAAAGCTACTAAGAAACCCAGTAAGTTTACTGTTATTGTTGTCATGGAAACCCAGTAAGTTTACTGTTATTGTTGTCATGGAAACCAAAAACAGTTTACTGTTATTGTTGTCATGGCAAATCATGTGGATAGTGTAAATAAGAATGTAAATTATGTTCTGTCAAAAGTCTACATTTTCCTTTTAAAAACATTTTGTGCAAAACTAGTCAATACCTCAAGTCCTCTCAATTATTGTAGTGTTTGAAATCAAGTTATGTTGCTCTTAAACAAGAAATATCTATAATATTCTGTATAGTTACCATCCAATCTTAACACTGTTGACAGAACATTTCTCAAACCAGCGATGTACAATGTATTTTGTGTTGTGTAGAAAGTAAACTTACTTCTCAAACCAGTCATATACAGTGTATTTTGTGTTGTGTAGAAAGTGGACCAAGAGATGCAACAGATGCCAGGGCATTACAGAAAATGACAAAGCAAAGAGTTGGGTGGACTGCCCAAGAGGATAGTTTGGTGAGTCACTTTATCTAGTCACACAACCCAGCTTTGAATTAGTCCTGACTTGTGTGTGTGTGTGTGTGTGGGTGGGTGGGTGGGGGGTGGGTTGTTGTTGTTGTTGTTGTTGTTGTTGTTGTTATTATTGTATGCTATTGATGTAAAAATCAGCTAAGCAGGTGACTGACTTGTTAAAACTTGAGGTAAAACTTATTCAATGATGAAATATGATGTATTGGAATTAGCGCAATCTTATTTCATTGAGAGATTCATATACTTCACCTATTCTAAGTTCATTTGATTTTCTTAATACGACAGTTACTGTTGTGTAGAGTGGCATCAACTCTATTGAACAAGAAGAAGAAAGACTTTGTTGCTTGGAGTGTTGTCAGAGATTTACTACATCAAAGCTATGAGGTAAGGTGATCCCAAATATCAAACAAAACATTATGACTATCTCTGAAGAATGATAGTATCTGACAGTTGAGTTGATCTAATGGCAACTAGAAATTTCTGTCATCTTCATTTTCAACATTCAGGGGAGTAGGAGGGTTGGGGGTCATGTTTGGAATTTGTCAAATGTAAAAACAGTGGGAAAAAATTGTTATTTCTTTTCTCCAATGTATAATGGAAATTTAAGATATTGCAAGGACACACAATTATGAAAGTTTAGTCTGTCAATTTTTAGAAAAATATGTTGTCAAAATGAAAATAGAATGTGTTACACATGAAAACATAACATAAGCGAACAAAACATAAAACAGCTGAAGTATTTACATATTGATTTTGATATACAACAATAGAGGTATAATAGATATCATCAGTTCATTAGCATTTACCCTATATTTGTTTTATCTTATAAACTGACAATCATACTTGGGTCTAAATTACTGTTTTATGTATTATGCGAAAACTAAGTATATTCTATTATCGTTGCCATGGAAATACATTTATTTTACAGTGCTCCACAGATAAGACATCAGCTGCAGTTAACAGGAGATCTAAGTATATATTGAATAATCCACAGACAGGGTTGAACCTAAAGATCTGTCTTGCAGAAGTCTATCAAGATAAGGTATATAGAAACATTGAATTCTGTTTTGATTTGAAATATCAGGTGATAAAACAAGTGTTACTGTACACCCATTCCAGTCCTAAAACCCCACACCCAACACATCATTATACCCTTACTCTCTACCAATATATATACCGTGTAGACATATTTAGATCTGAAGATCTGTCTCAAGAAGTTTTTCAAGCCATTAGTGAAATCATGTAATTCTGTTTTTAACCTGAACTTTCTGCTGATAAATCAAGAAGTGTTACCCCATTTCTGCCCTTTGGATTCTGAGTTATGATCATAGTTTTCTTCATGGCTCAACTTAGCCGATAAGAACAAAAAATTGCATATGATTATGAATTATTGCATGTATCATAATTTCATTTGTACTGTAGGAGTTACTACAGAGTATCATGGCTGAGAAGGGAGACTATGATAACCCTGAAGTGTGTACTGCAGAATATAATGACCTTGTCTCAAAACTCAGAGATAAATTCAGGTAAGAACTGTTAGAATTTTTCATTATGTCTCAAGGTATGGCTATGAGCATGTAAGAGTTACTAGTTCTGTCCACACACATCTAGTCCAAGTCAATTCAACCTTGATATTCATAATAGCACCCATTTTGTACCTAAATTTCTGAGTACGCCATACATTATGCACCACATTTCATACTCACTCATTTTGCCATTGACCAGATCAGTAGTGGCCTCTGCCCAAAGTGTTTTCTACTTTGCTTTAGATTTATTTGATGTGTAGTTATTTTGTGTCTTTTATTATCGTATTTATTTTCCATAGTAAACAACATGATTTGTACTGTATTTTGGATGTGTGTCAAACATGTATTTTGTTTTACTGTTGCCTTTCCCTGATTATTTTAAAAAGAAGTATTTCTGTGAAAATGAAATCCAGATACAAAAGTATCGGTAAGGACACTTTCAGTGAATCCTAAAATATGGCATTCATAATGATTATTACTAAGTATGTGATGAATGCAATTTCAAGTATCTGTTACAGAGAACAAATTTTCTGCAAGTTTGACAAGAACGTGAAGTTGTTATGTTTTCGCAAATAATACATTTACACTTTCATATACATTTCAAAGCCTTGCTTCAAACTGAAGGTAAAAGCCATATGATAATTACGTTGTTTTCCACCCCTACTTTTGTTTTTTTATCATTTGTACATCAAGTTCTCTACCTGGTGATTCAGAGTTTGATCTTCCTGATACTTTAGAAGAACTTCATAACAAATACAAACTGGTTCCTATTGGCCATAAAACAAGTGTTGATAACAGTGTGGTGCTAAGAACGAAAGAAGACATTATCAAGGCACAACTTATGAATTTGATCCAGGTAAGTGTAATCAGGGTTGTCTGTAACTTGAAATATGTCTATGTCTGATGTCTGATGTCTAGTATGTGGCTACATCTGGTGTCTATGAAGGAATCATGTATCATACTTCAGGAACATGACTAACTGGAGACCTACATGTACATGATTCACTACAAATGTGAAGTAAATAAATTTTACCATATATAAAACATGTCTAAGTAGTGCATGTTAGCCCAGAGATTTCGCTTTTGGGCTCGTCAATGTTATAGCCAGAACAGCCAAAGCTTGAGGCCCGGCAAGTAGCTTTCTACTGTATACTACACACATTCTTTCAGATGGTCAAATATCAGGATTCAAATTGTTCCAGCAGATTGTAAATTTGTACTGTTTATTTTTCACCTCACAGATATCATTATCCATGGATCCAAGTGAGTATAATTCACACCAGGTTTTCAAAGTATATGAGAACTACCCTACTGAGTTACTGGAAGCTGCATTTCTTGCACTCAGAAATAAAGGCTTGGTTAACAGAAAGGTAAGTTACTACAAACTACACTTAGTCTTCTAGTATTTTGTAGTGTTTTATTACATGTAATTTCAGGGAACCCTTGTAATGGAGAAAATTTGATGAAACCAAAATCTGGTAAAATTTACATTTAGATTTCAATCTATACCTAGTACCATAATTTCGGTGGAAAACTCTGGAAACACCTAGTGAACTCGGGTAGATTTACCTGCTTGTAATACCACCTCCCTTAACAGGAACAATGTCTACCACTCAGGTCATTTTTCTGAGAGCATATAATAAGGAACTAGTTTGTAATTTGCAGAACATTATTTGATCGAGGAAAGTTTACTCGTCACTACATTCCAAACACTGCTAGATTTATATTTCTTACAAAATTTAGGTGACATTTGAAAGTGGAGCAAACATTAAACAAATTGTGTTTATTGAATGGGAACTTGTATTTGGAAACTTTTGTTATCAATTCATAGTTGCTTTTGTTTTTTGCTTTCCTGTGCCAAGGAAAGGGACAGTTCCTTTTCTAGAAATGATAGAGATAAAACTAAAATAATGTGACAGTTGCAATATTTATGTATCACCGTAGACATGAAATAGTGTGTGTGTTTACTTTTCAGCGTGGTTCTGAGGGTTACAAGACAACACGTAATGTTCCATTTGCAGCAATGTCTTATCAACTATCCATGAAATACCACAGATATTTCCTAGGCCTCATACCAGTCTCTGTATTTCAAGAAAGTAAACAGTTCTTTCAGAAACTGAAGTCAAAATCATCAGGTAATAACATCTTTCTGCATATACTGTTTTTTAGAATTTTTTTCCATATACTTACAAATGACCAAAATTGAATGATATTGATGACTCTGATTTTTCTCAGCAATGCCATAACTCTTCCAGACACCCATAAGTGAATTTATGATTGTCATTTTCCCTTAAGTCTCTTTTCTTCTCAAAGCTTTTCTACAAAATTAATTATGTTGATGTATTACAGAGGACGACTTCTGGTTAAACTTTCCAACGGATTCAACAGGTGGTCCACTATGCTGCATTGCTACCTTGATGACTATGAAGAAGGTAATGACAATTAGATAAATTAGATGTTTGCTATGAAACACATGTATAGTACTCATTATCAGACTACACTTTGTTGTTTTGTATGCTAAATATGGATTTGCTAGGTATTTATGAAGTATGGTCATTATCCTATGGAACAGTCGTATCAAAAATTGGATTCAATTTGATATTTTCAAAGAATTCATATTCCATATTTTGACATAGGATACTCTATCATGGTAAGCAAACTTGACACAAGTTATTGTTATCTATAGTGCACACAAACCTATAGACTGTAGGGTACGCTATGACTGGGCACCCTCACACATTGATCATCCCCTTTGGGAGCAGGCTGGTGAGGGGAGAGTGACATAATGTATCTAACTCTAGGTGGGTGATAATAATCATTGTGTTATAAGTAAGAAGTAAGAAAGTAATAAGTGGGAATTATTCATGTTTTTATGTTATTATTGTGTTTTTTTCTGTAGCTTGTCTTTAATGTGGTAATACCAGAACAAGTGGTTTTAGTGGATAGCGAGTTATTGGAAAATCAAGTTATGAATGCTGGTAAGCTGTCAGTGAATAGTAGTACCATTAATTCAGATGATAGTGATGATGAAGAACCCACTGAAAGTGATTTATCACGATTGACTCTCTTAGCTCAGGCAACTCTGCAGGCTTCAGCTTCAACAAAGAAAGCAACAGGGTCACAAATACAGTCTAAGACATCAACCCCAGCTGTAGATGTCCAAGTGGATTCAGAGAAAACAGAACCAATGGCTAGTACATCCAGAGGGGATGAGCCTATGCCCGGCCCTTCCCAGGAGATTGAACCTATGCTAAGTACATCCCAAGAAAGTGGACCTATGCCTGCGTCATCCAGGGATGATGAACCAGTCACAAATACATCTGGTGTAGCCACTCCTACCAGCACATCAAGTGCCCAGAATATTACATATGATGTGACGCCAAGACAGGCATCACGATCTAATTTACTACTATTTCGTGGACAGTATTCTCCAGGAATTGTCAATAAACGGAACTTAAACCCTCAAGACAATATTGTAGTCAACCCTTGCACACTTTCTATGGCTTTGGCGCCTGAAGATGACAGTGAAAGAGCAATGGTCAAATTTGAAAGTGACAGTAATGACTTCAAATCAGTCCCGAGGACAATTTGTGCAATGGAAGATACAGAATCAGTAAACCTGGCAGATCTGTGTAAAAGTACTATTGTACCACGCAACAATGTTTCACTGGATGATGTCATAGCCAAGTGCAAAGGTCAAGGTTATGAGGAGTCTTTCACAAATGTGTTAAAAGATGTGTACGATATGATTGATATCAAGAAATTGTTTGGAGTCCCTAAGTCAGCTGTTGGTATGATGTTAGATGTGGCAGATAAACATGCAGTAGAGAAAGCCGTTGATGTACTACTTGCTGACTACTTGGTAAGTAATTTATGCAACAATATGTATAATAAAAAAGATTAAAATTTAGAAGTGAAAAACAGTTGTCTGCTAGCTATACAAAGAGCTGGTCCAGAACAAAAGAATAATCCTATTTAATGTATTTGGCTACATTGTCATTGACAAGATAACGGTAATGCAAGAACCTGGGATTGAAACCCTGGCCTTTAAGAATATCCTTTTAGAAAACTTTCAGGCCATTAGATTTACACTGAGAAGTGTAAAGTTCATTCTATTGCAGTATAATTCGTCAGTTAATTGTGCTAATTGTACATAGCACTGCAGGCATGGCAGTGTTGAATTATGATAAAGTGTAAGTTTTTACTGCACAATAACTATGTTTTACCTAATTCTTTGTTTGTAGGTCATTGAAGTTGGTGTTTCGGAACCAGTTTTAGTCAGTAGACAGTATGCATCTCCATGGTTAATACATTCATTCAAAGTACCTAGGTCTTCTAAACTCATTGGCAGTGATAGCAGCAGTCAGGCTGGAGATGCTGGTACAAGAACACTTTGTGGTAGCAGTGAGAAAGGGGGTGGTGGTACTTCAAAGACCACGTCCAGTAACAGGCAGGGTAGTGATGTTGATACGTCGAACACACAGCATGTTAGAAGTCAGGATACTTCAACTACACAGTGTGCTAGTAGTCTGGATGGGAATGGTGATACAACAACACAGCGTGGTAGCAGCAAGGATAGGGATGTTGTTGGTTCAACCACACACCAACGAAAGAAGCTCAGAACTTCAGAGAAATCACAAACAGCAAATATAGAGACTGAAAACCTACAACATGAGGAGTAAGTGTCTAATTATTTAAATCTATTAACCAGAAATTCAACTCATAAATTATTCTGTGCACTTTTGTGTTTTAAAAGTCAAACGCTTCTCTGAGAGGCTAATAAATCATAGAATACAGTAAAACTCAATAACAACATTGTTTCCCCTATTATCAAAAACAATCATTTCTTTTTATTGAGCACATGCATTCAAACATTCAGAGTGTAAAAATTTCCTTTTTAAAAGTTCCAAGTGATTTTTGTCAACCTTACACCATGTCCAAAAGTATCTATTTGATTCATATTCTGTACTACACAAAATAACATATTTGCAAGGTGCACAATTGTCTATATAAACTTTTATGTCCATTTCTGCCATTTCTTAGTCTGATAAGGTATGCTATGATGGAGCGCCCTCACACATCTGCCAACTCCTTTTCACAAGCTGATAGGCATGGCACGATGTGTCATATCTAACATGTAGACTAGCTATTTCGCAACCTGAAGTACAATTAAAAATGCAGAGAATGAACACTAATTCTGGTATTCTTATTTTACACATCTCAAGCTATCATGGTAGATATTTAATTACATACATTTATAGTGGTTTGTATGTCTTCCATGTAATCAATAAAGCATACAGGGTGTTAAGTTTTAACTTTGTGTTAACTAGCAGTATCACACACACATCAGAATTAGTTTGTTGTAACTGCATAGTTTTAATGGGAATGCAGTATACCTTGTTTTACTGTAATGTCAGAATTAATTCCTCCATGACATGGTTCTTATCATCTATTACAGTCCCTATGAGCCAGTAGAGTTTCTGTCCCATCCCTGGCTCACAGTGGAAGGCAAACCTAACATTGCAACCCTACGGACCATGCTGCAAGGTGTATTGCTGTTAATCATGAACTCACCAGGCATTACTCATGCAGCCACTGTACGCAAATATCAAGGTGTGCTCCATCCTGTGGCTGTAGAACTTGTATTACAGGTATGTTTATCAATCAATACTGTACTGTTTTATGTAAATTATAACCTGGGGAATTAAATGTGATGGGTATTATAAAATTTGAACTTAAGTCAGCTCTGTTGATGTTAGGTCAAGTACTGAAGTTAAGTTCATGGTCAGAGGTGTAAGGTCAACCTTAGTCAGGTACCAGTACTTTGAGGTCAAATTTATGGTTTGGGAACTCCACATGAACTTGGTTCAGTCAGGTGACCCTATGCCAAAGGCGAGGTCAGATTTTGTCCTAGCTGCTTTAGTTGATGTCAAGTAAGTCATAAAAAGTCACCTAGACCACCTCTACATTGTGTGACTTCTCGACAAATAAGAGAAATACAATTTTTGAAATCAGCCATGTGAGCAAGTTGTTGGTCAAGTGATTTTTTACTACTCTATTTATGTCATTTCAGATGTTACTAGATTTAGGATGTGTTACCAAGACAACAAGGCAACAAAAGAAATGTTCACTATTTTCGGATTCATGGGACACAACAAAAGGTAAGTTTTACATCTATTTCTAACTAGACTCTATCGCCTATAAAGTTACACTACTGACGGTAACTGTCAGTAACTATACAGCTTAGCAACCACCACCACCATTTTATCATCTTTATTCTAACTTGGTAGAATTGTCCAATGTTTGTTGTTTAAAACACTTATTTTCTAAAATATTGCATTTACACTATAAAACTGGAAATTCAAGTTTATTTCCTGTGGATATATAAGAGTATGATCATATTCAAAAATTTAGAATAGAGTGTACAAGAATCTGCCAGTCACTTTTCACCGTATTGCTGTGAGGAACAGAGAAAGCACCGCCTCAGTACCTTCACTTTCCAACCTTACCTTTGACTGGTCATCAGTCCAGACTTATTATATCAGCCTGTTTGGAGAAAGGGAGGTTAGACCGAGCCCACAACGGCTGATCTGTCAATCACCTAAAATGTTCACATTATATAATCATTACTTCATCTTGTTCACAGAACCTCCATTATGCAGATGAAGTGAATTTCGACAACCAGGGTATTATACTAGGGATAAATTTTGATAATAAACTATCTCTGTTCTTTTGTTTCTCCAGCCCCAACTGTAGGTGAACATGTCTACTATGAACCAACTGTTGACTGTGTCCTCAAACTAGCTGCTAGCCAGTAACATATGGTGTAATGAAGCAATATTAATGTGTAGCATACAAGAAAGGATATGTTACAACCAACTCCAGCTAAATGTCAGCAAACCTAAAGCAAGAAAACGAGTAATAGGTGTATGCCCGATTTTTTGATAAATAGAAGTAGATATTTAACAGATAGAGATAATAAATTGTTGTATTTTACCACTTACAACAGTGGAAATCCGGCTTTCAGCTAACAATAAAATTGTGTGGTTCCGATTATGCTCAATTTCAGAATACATGTAGGTTAGGTAGATTTTTTATTTTTCATTATTTTTTTAATTATTTATTTTGTATGTGTCTAGTTCAGGTAGTTATGTTTTCCGTTGTTTTCAACATGGTTTCTGTGTTATTGGTTTCTTCTCATCAGATGTACAGCCATTAGAGATTGGAAGAACTTGTCTTTTTAAGTTGATGTCAGTTTCTGCATCCACTATTTCTTGCGAGACATCACAATTTTTGTGATTTTGTTATTTTTTTTCATAAAAAAAAGTTTAGGGTTGGCATGGGATCAGGTAACCGGAACCAAACAATTTTCTATTAGGCCTAACTAAAATAGACACAGACTAAAACTGTTGTTGTGACATGTTGATATAAACTTTTGATGGATGATGGTTTAATTGTACACTCAGTAGGGTGGCATTTCTGATGATCTTGCAGTGTAGTTTTTGGGAACTTCCAGTGTTTACCCTATCTTGATTACCATTCTCACATTCTCACAAACCAGTGCTGTTATTTCTTCCACGAACTTCGAAATAACGAGACTGTTCGGACGACACGTTTTGGATGGTGCTGTAAAAGAGGCCGTGGTTTGCGACGATGCTTGATTACTGGGTGATTACATTTGCACAAAAAAGGCATTGCTACCACCCACTTGTGTAAACCACCAAACCAAACAACATTAGTTTTAGCTGGTGTCTATCTTAGTAAGCTGAAAGCTTGGTTTTCCGCAGTTCAATTTCGTGTTTCCACTAACCACAGTGAGAAACATTTAGTCTTGTCATGTAGAAAACCATGAAATAATTTCCAATTTGTTGATAAAAAAAACACATTTTCTGCTGCTTTTTGACTTCTCTCACATCCTCAAAACGTTGACGTCATAATTGATGCTGTCATTGCATGAATTCATTGTCATATTTACAATTATATATTAGATTATATTATGATGTAACTATCTGACTGCTGTCATCTCCAAAAATAAAACATCCAAAGTGATACAAAGAATATCATTCATGAAAGTGTGTTTTATTTCTAGACCACACATATTTACAAATCAAAATACACAGTTCACACCACAGTCATATTTAAACAGTAAAAAAGTGGGAGGCACTGATAGAGTTTGGAAAAAAAATGAAAACATACTAATTTCTTGAGTACCACATTTGCTGATCTTTAAGAATGTCATGAATTGTAACAAAAAATGTAGAATCACATTCATTTATGCTGTCAATTGATTATGGTATATTACATAATAATAACCAAATTTAGACCAGAAACATTTATAACTAAACTAAAACAACGACAGAAAATATACATAAATGAAATTGCTGTAAAACTGTGATATGAGTGACCAACAAAATGTTTTCACTAGGTTATTAGGAAATATACATTTCACATATATGATATTCATTTTAATACTTCGATTGATGTCCATGTGTAGTTCTAAAATCTAGTTCATGGCAATCAAATATAGCATTTATACTTCTTGCTGGCTGTGTGATTTTGACATACTCAATGCCATACATCAGAGTGTCGATATGATGTAAGTTGTCCGAGAAGTAGTTTGATGATGATGATGATGATGATGATGATGACACGATGACAATGACAATGGTTGTGGTGATGATGATGATTGATGATGAATGTGAAAGGATGACAGTAAATACGAAAGGATGATCATGATAATGTTAGTGATGATACCGATAACGATGTTATTAACATTGTAAGAATGATATGGATGTAAAGATGTAAAGAGAATATCAAGGTGGTGAATCAAGTTATGATTCTCTCTCATTTACGGTCAAAGTTCATATGTCTTAGCCAATGCTTCTATTTCTGTAGCTTTATCAGATTGGACTGATTCTAAATACTTGAAAAGGTCTTTTACAACTGAAAAGGAAAAAAAAATACATTTAGGTATTACAGTATATAGAAGTCATTTTGGTAAGGCACGTCAAAAGAAAAGGTAACGTTATACCTTCACATCATTAAATATATTCTGATTGTTTTTCATACGTTCACACATCCGGTTCAACGACAGTAGTCAATTGAAAACAAACCAAGAATGACTAATTCTAATATCCGTAATTCAATTTACCTATTCTGTCATATACTCTTCTTAAAATCCTCTCTACCAGGGGGTGTATTTGTTTACACACAAACAACTATACGTTGAGTACAACTCTGCTGTCCATGACACGAATAGGAGATATGCTTTCTTTCCACCATACACAGGAATTTCAGGCTAAATATAGTAAGCACTGATAAACTAACTTCTATGCACATCAAGTGCAGAGATTTTAAACTATGAGCTTGTTCAAGAATTTTTCCATTTTGTTGACATTGAATGTTACCATCTGGCAGACAGCTATGACCCTACATTGATGTAAAGTATATTTGGCACTGAGAGTTATGTCACAACCACAAAATAGAGTCTTACCTTGTTTTTCTTTTGAAGACATGAACATAATGTTCATACTAAATCTTTTCACATTGGACAAATTTTTGAGTACATCAAAAACTGGTTCTTCATTTCTAGTTGAAAATTACACAAAAAAGATTAATTTACAAGAGAATAAAGATTACTATATTACAGATAGCAATGTAGTTTGCTAATAATGCAAGAAAGTGGTTGTAACACTAACACAGCAAGATGGGTTCTGATAAATGTTTTGTATATTGAACTCACTCTAGGCATGAATTACTTTGTGTTTACCATCACAGGGTATTGCCATGTATTCTAGTAAGATTTCCACAGAGGATAGAGATGAACCACTACTAATCTTATAATATACCAAGTATTGCTTCTAAAGTAATGCAATGAGAACATGTACATTGAACCTGTGCAATAATCCATCCCTGGCACACTTTGCCCCAAATATGGCAATGATGTGGTTGTCGATATCTGTCACTTCAGTGATCGGGCTTTGATTTTCTTCCTCATTATTCTTACATACTTTGTGCATAAAATGATGTTCCACTGTAAATTTATGTAATATGTGATTCAAATGATGTTTCCATGTCAGTTTAGAGCTACAAAGCATGTATGATGATAACTGGATAAATTCTTTGTGGTCCTGATATGGGTTTTGCGAACCTTGATAGTACAGCTTATAGGCACTCCTAAAGTTGGACCCCTTCTGCTGTACAACCTTGATCTTCAAACTTAATATTCAGACCATATAGATTCTTACAAGCTGCAAATCATACTTACTGTATGTAGTAATCCTTGAGTAAACACAGTATCTTGTTTAGCATAATGGAGTCTAAGGATTGCTGGAACAACTTGGAATAATTTGACGGTGGTATTTGCTGAAATCAGTAGAAATATAAAAATCAAAATTATGCTTGAAATTTCTGATTGTCATTGGTTCAAATATATTAATTACAAGATAAGGCAATTGATTGACAGGGACTAGTGATATATATGACACATTCCATTCATGGTTTGTGCATAATTACCATCAAATTTGTACAAGAGTTCTGGTGTTATAACATTGAAAATATTTCTGTGTTTTCCAAATTGAAAACAACATTTTATCAACACCAATATTTCACATTGAAAAAATCCTTTACCCCACCCTTCACACACCACACACACTCACACAAACACACAAACACTTGCTCGCTCATTCACACAAACACTCACTCACTCACTCACACACACTGTTATCCATTTTAAAACTACATTTGATTAGAATTATATCTAATACATGATTTCATAGTTGATTTACACAGGTTATAATGAACAAGCAGTTCAAAGGTTTTTCAGCATTGAGCTTTGATCAGTCTTGGTTTCATGGTTTATTCAAAAACTAAAGCTATGAGAACCACTACATTGCCATACCTTAAAGTATTTGTATAATTGTTCAGGGAATCCTTGTAGTTTCCTCCAGTCAGTCTGTAGTTGAAATGATGTAGTGGGCACGTCTGGTATTACTGGTACTGGTTTAGGCACTGTAGGAGTTGATACACTTTCTTTTACTGGTTTACTTTTTACGTTACTTTCTTCTTTAACTATCTTCTCTTCACTCTTGGTTTTACTACAAATGAAATATGATAGATTTCACTGAAGTTCATCTTATGATGATGAGAGTACTGCCTTTCAAAAACACAGAACCATTGTTATGGTGGGAGACATGGATATCCGGTCATGACTTAACTGTTTAAATTCACTCAAGTCAACTGACAGTTGTTGAGTTTAATGTCAGAGGAGTCAAAATCAATCAAAAACTTATCAAACTTTCATCCTATTAGAGCATTGGTTCTGAGAACTATTATCTGTGATCATGACCAATCACCACTAACAGTTAGCAGTGGTCTTTGACCAATAAACAGCAAGTAAATGGTGACCTATGACCTAACAATTTAGGCATATCACCTATAAGCAACAACTGTAAATGGTGACCTATGACTTGCCAGTTAGCCATGGCCTATGCCAGTTAGTACTGACCTGTGACCTATCAGTAGGAAGTGAATGGTGACCTATGATCTACAGCAGTAACCTTTGACCTACCTGTTCACCTCTGATATTAAGTTCCCCGATGGCTCTTCTTGCAATCTTCCATTAATCTCTAAGTCAGTTTTGTGACTGTTAGAGTTGTTTGAAGCTGCCTTGATAACATCTGCTGGGCTGGTAAATGTAGGGTTTTCCACAGTATCCGTGGTTGCCTTGGTTACTGCATGCGTCTCTGTCTGTTTGTTTGCAGCATTCACATCATTTTCCTCTTCTTCCCCATCACTGCCTATTTCTTCTATCTGTATTCTTCGTAGAGGTTTCTGAAAGGCATAGTGATGTGAAAACACGTTTAATTCATGGAGGCTTTTGTCAGCAGTTAACCATTTAAACTAAGGCCTGAACTTTAGCAATATCTGATTATGGTAAATAGGTTGGCAATGTCAGACCAAAATATCAAAGATATGTATACATATATATTGTATGTTTGTGTTCACTGGAGTGGTAATATTTTTATGGGAATATCAATTTAATTTACACATATTTTGTTTGATAATAACAGAAGTATATTATTCAAGGCCAAAGATGGACTAAGATTCAAATTCTGGTCTGGCATATCTGTAGATTAAGTTGGTCCTAAATGAAATAAAGATCCTATTTAACCCTTATGTCTCCACTGATCAGATAGTACTAATCTAAGACTATGCTATGAGATCCAAACATTTGGGTTTAAATCTCCAAGTGCAATGAATCATTTTGTTAGCATGCACATGTAAGTTGTTTTTGACAGGGGTTGTTTCAATCCCAGGTCATCACATTAGTTTTATAAAAATTAAATATTACATATGATTGTTCTTTTGTTCTGGACAACTTTTTCTATAGCTCTGCCAAACAACCATTTTTTTTCACCTATATTTTAATCCTAATCTGAAATGGATCTTTAAAACATCAGTCAGCAACATAGCTAACCAGGGCTTTACTGTACAGTATCCTTCAACTGAAAGTGATAACAATTCACCAAGATTCTACCTTTGATCTTTCATGTGGTTTCTTTTCAATTGGTTTAACTATAGCCATTGCTGCCTTTTCAGCTTCCTTCCTTGCATCCTCTTCCCTTTGCAACATTAATTTCCCGATCCTCTTCAGTTCTGACATTGCCGGCTTATTGGAAGGTTCTATGTTAAGTACTTGTTCAAAATCTGCAAAGTTGTACACAGTAGTAGAGTGTGTGTATTACAAGGTAGGATTATAGTGTGTCAAGCATTCCATGATCCATTTGTATGGTACAAATCAACTGCTTACAGCATGTAAAATATGACAAAGCAATGGTAAAATCAAGTCAAAGCATAACGGTTGTCTGCACACACACACACACACACACACACACACACACACACACACACACACACACAATATCAACAATATTTACACATAACTGTCTTATTTCACATTTCTATTGAATGTTATCCTATGCAAGAAAGGATGGGTAATACCTACTTGTTGTAGAATCTCAAGGAGACAGTGTATGATTCAGAATATAAAAAGTTCATTGGATTGTAGTTTTTTTTCTTCATTTCTCATACTTTAATCTCAAGTCAAGACAATGATTCAACACTGTCTTACCTTTTTCAGCTTCTTCTAGTTTGCCCAATTCTATTCTTGCAGTACCTCTCCTATGATATGCTTTGACATATGTATAATCTATAGACAAAGCTGCAGTACAATCTGTTTCAGCATCTACATACCTACAAGGAGTAATGTTTAATCAATGAATTCTACATGTGGCATACCAAAATATGATAAACACAATGTGACATCCAATGTATGTTTTGACTAGTATTTCCCCATTTAATGGTTTTGATATATGTCATAGTTCTGTATATCACTTACACACTTGCACATGCTATTAAACTTACACAAACATCCATATCGAGGCAGTAAAAATATGCACTGGACTAATTCACTCATAAACAATCAATGAAACTATGAACAGGTCATTAAAACTACAATATGATTATGTATAATGTGATGATGATGATGATGATGATGATGATGATGATGATGATGATGATGATGATGATGATGATGATGGTGGTGGTGATGATGATGATGATGATGATGATGATGATGATGATGATGATGATGATGATGATGATGATGATGATGATGATGATGATGATGATGATGATGATGATGATGATGATGATGATGATGATGATGATGATGTTGAGATATACTATATACAAGTACGACTGCTTGATATGTAACTGACATCTTGATATACATATCATTGCTATATTTGTCATTGACTTACTTTTCCATCTTGATATATGCCATTGCTCTATTTGCTGGTAGTATGGCATTGAATGGATCACATTCCATACCAATTGTATAACAGTGTACGGCTTCTTTATACTGACCCTTCTTGAAGTATGAGTTCCCCTGCAAAGTCAAATATTAGGTATTTAGTTAGTAATAGGAGGTATGGCAGGTTCTCTCTTTCATTAACACTGAACTCATGAGGGGTTAGTCAAAACAAGACATCTTTGTAGCACTTTCATGTGTATACCTTGATATATACATCTTTCACTCCCCCCTGTGTCTCATACATGTACATCAGTTGTTTGTACAACCAAAATACTCCTATGATGAATGGCATCCTTTTCCTTGTATCTATTCTTTTCTCTATCTCAAAACCATGTGCATACATTCACATCTTACCCTATCTTTCTCAAAGACGGCTTGTTGTTGTTTTCTTTCAGCCTCCAATTCAGCTTCACTGTCAGTTTCATACTCAGATGATGATTGTCTGTCACCATCATCCAATGCAGCAAGTTCTTTATCCTGTACAAAGCAAATGGGGTTAGGAAAATCAAAATTTGATTTCAATCAAGTGGAAGTCAGGTTACCATGAATCAACTTAATTTAAATTAAAGTTAGTACTGGAAACAGGACTTATTATAATATTCTCCTGATTTGGTTACTATTTTAGTGAACGTCTGTTTTTTAAATAAAAGATGTGGAATGGTAAATAACTATATGTTATTGCTTGATGAAGAATCTTCTCAACTAAGTACAGGTTCTACTTTCTTAACCATGTTGAATCTTGGGACTGGCATCCAACTATAATCTACAATACAGCATATATTATACAACAATGTTCACTTCAGAAGTTCACTGATGTACACAGGTGAGAAGAAGAAAGCCACTGTGACCAAACTGAGAACATTTGACATATAGTCTTACCACATCATATTTATCCCACGATCTGTAATCATAAGCTCTCAGTTTCTTCTTTTTAGCTTCTTTTTGTTTCTCACTTTCCACAGGCTTCTCTTTCTTTTTGACCTTCTTTGGTCTTTGTGATGCATTCCTCACTGGTGGTAGTTCCTATAAGAATGAAGGATACAACATGTTTATAGAGATAAGACTAGCTGTTATACACTGACAATTGAGATTTCGATGTGCTCCATCCACACTTGGAAAATTATCAGCTCAAATTATATTATGATATTTTCATTCTTTGTAAACAAAGTTCATGCTAAAATACTTTGCAACATTATAACACAAGACATGGCTTATAAGGACTTCACCGATTCAATCAAAGGAGAGCCATGGGTATCCAGTAGCACATTTTAATTCTGCTAACCATAAAATTGAAGATATGGAATTGATCAGCATTGATACTTGTCCTGCTAATTGTACACATAAAATTGAAACAGGAAAGAAAGCTACTGAATTTTTCAACTATTAACCATTCAATTTCAACTTCATGGCCTGAATCTGAGAGATGACCTGGCCATTTATCATGCCATTATTAATTGATAGCATTTGTTTTATTTGTAGATACTACTAGATTTAGTATTAAACTTATTATTTGTTATTTCTTTTCCTTTCATTTCTTTAATGCAATCCAGGACATAAATTACGTTGATTATCTATTTGTAATTTACATGCATGACTATTTTACAATCTTACAGTTCTATACAATGCAATTCAAACTTCTTAAAAAGCCTGCTAAGGTGTGAATCTAGTCAAAGATTCAAGTCATTTGTATACTCATTTACTTACAGAATGAGTATGACATTGGAGGACAATATGAGACCAGCTCATACTTTGATTAAAAAGCTTTACCTTTTCTTCCTCCACAACCCCATGCTTTTGTTTCTGTAATTTGTCATCTTTCTTTTTTATGTTACTTTCCCAGTTGTCCATGTCTTTGAGGAAATCCTGGATCTCTGCAGCATTGTTGCGGACCTGGTTTTGCAGTTCCAAAGCTTTTTCCATGGTGATGCACTAAACAGAAAGTAAGGATACGATTCATGATCGGATATTTTGGTGGACGGATAAGTTGTGGACAAATCATACAGATGTTAAATTATTATATTGTATCGGTACATACAAAATAATTTGTTCAGCTTTAATTTTAGTCAAGCAAAGCTCCGAGGACTGTGAGAGAGTCTAGATGACCCTAGACTGGAATATTACCATTGCATTCTGGAATAGAATATTAGCTCACAAGTGACTGTGATTGTAGAATATACAAATCGGTGGTCAATATGTTAAGAGTCTAAACCTCTATTCCCATCCTAAGGGAACCCTACGCCTAACTCCCTATAAATAAACTTGAATACAAAGGTGCATCGACTACATGTGTATAGTACTACAGTCAGTTCACTGTTCTACATCACTGCCCTATGTCACCACAGGCACTCGAATTAATTTGCACGATTTAAAAAAAAAATCATACAAATTTATTCTAGTGCCTGTGTGTCACATTGTGTGTGCGTGTGTGTGTGTATTCGTCATCCAACCATGGATACATCCATGATCCAACGTACACAAACAAACGTGCCGTTACAAGTTTCTATTGAACAAGTTTATTGCTGTCTGCACAGCAATGACATCATGTTGATGTCCAACTACATGCATAAACTTATCACAATTATAAATGATAGAATATCATACATACCTACCAAAATTCACCAATCAATGATGACTTTAATGCTGAATTTTGTAAAACTTGCTCCCACTGGCCTCGAACTTTCTACAGCATGGACGCGGCCATATTGAAATGTTTAATGGTACGTTGTTTCTGCACACCAATGTTTAGCGAGCGAGATCGAAACGACCCAAAATGACTGGAGATTCCTTTTCAGTGACACTAAAATCAATTCATGAACAATCCTTTTTCCTAGTATTAATGTTGCAATTTGTGTGACGCTACCGCAATGCGGATTTTGGCAACAAAGCGCAATGCCTTCGGAGACTAATTCAGATTCAAATTCATGCTGAATCCGAAAACGATGCTCACCAGTGAATGCTGTGCTCAGACCATAGATCTTCCACTTACTACCCACCGTGGAGGGCCGAGGGTCTATGCTCAGAACACAGTTCAAAGGGATATAGGCTGTTCATTTGTTTTCTGATACACAGTTCAGATCTTTGCCATGAGAACATTCTAATTTACACGTAGCAGACAAGACAGGAAATGTTTGCATACTTGAATATTATGTCATGGATGTGAGAAGGCCTTCTCACCTATAACATTATCCCATGATAGCTAGTGGGGAACGTGTGGAATGGGGGGAGGGGGTAAGCATTGAAACAAATGAGGACATGTAGTAGCCTAAAATTTTAAACCATACACATATCAAAAGTCATACAGTACTTGAAAATTGGCTATTTATATAATCGAATGCTAAAGGTGAAATGGAGAGAGAGAGAGAGAGAGAGAGAGAGAGAGAGAGAGAGAGAGAGAGAGAGAGAGAGAGAGAGAGAGAGAGAGAGAGAGAGAGAGAGAGAGAGAGAGAGAGAGAGAGAGAGAGAGAGAGAGAGAGAGAGCCGGAAGCCGGAGAGAGGGGACAGACAGGGGGAGGGGGAGAGAGATACAGATAAAGATACGTACAGACACAGATAAACAGACAGGGGCATACACAAATATAACCTACCTCATCACAGAATATAGGTTTTAGAAGTTTTTAGGATTTTTTAATTTACTCGGTAAACAACTGCTCCTGAGGTTTAGGGACCGGTCAGTTTCTCCAGCCTGGGGGGGGGGCGGTGGATTCTTAAATCGGGCCGACAAAAAGTCACTGACCCCCCCTATCTGTAAAACCAAAAACAGGCTGACCCCCCCTATCACATAATTCTAAAACATGATGACCCCCCCCCCCCCCATATATAATATTCGCATGACAGGTATTTTTTTATCGTGACTCAGTGTGGACTGCTTGACTGTCTTGCATCTACTTTATAAGATCCCAGGTTAGCACTATCATATTTATAATTATTGACTACACAGGGTAAATATATTCGAAAAGGAGTTTAATAGCATCTTGGCTGTGAAAGGTAGGAAAGCTTGAGAAGGGAATATGTACATCTGTTATGGGGGTCCGAGGGGGTCTCCCCCTAGAAGCCTAGGAGGTTTTTAACTCTGAAAAGTCAATATTGAGACTATTCAGACATTTTCAGAAAATAATTTCCAAGCTTTACAAGACAGCACCAACATGTAAAATGCAACTACATAAGGTTGAAATATTTTTGAAATATAGTTTGATAGGATCTTGACAGTAAGAGGAGAAGAGCTTGAGACTGGGATATGTCCACCTCATGTGGTGGGTCTGAGGGGGGTCTCCCTCTAGAAACCCTGGAGGATTTTTACTCTTAAAGCCAATATTTAGGCTATTCAGACCCTTTCAAGCAATAACTTAATCCATGCTTTAGAAGACAGCAAGTATCAGAAACTATTCTTTATAACTTACACTAAGGGTTGAAATATGTTCTTAAAAAGTTTAAATGGCATCATTATATACATGTAGTAAAGGTCAGCACATCTATAATGGTAGTATCATTGGTAGGGGAGATTTGGAGTTTAAGGCAATTTTAGACTATCTTGGCAAAAACGTTTCAGATCTTGAAAAGACAATATCATATTAAATTAGAATAGGGTGAAAATATTTAAGAAAAGTTTAATACCATTATGACAGTAAAAAGGTTGTTGGTGCATCTGATTGTTGGTTGAATGTATGAGTGAAGATACTAAGGCAATGTTTAGGTTATTCATAACCTTTGAGGTAATATATCCAAGCTTCGAAAAGCTAACGTAAAACGTTTTTAAATGAGTTTCTCATATCACATAAAATGGAATGTAACATTAGTATATAGGGGCATTAATATTGCATGTATAATAAAGTCACCGGTATGTTAGAGAACTTTAGGTGGTCATACCTAGTGTATAAATAGTAACTGGAATCTGATGAGATGTGGTGATTTGTAGTGTCAATAGCATGAGGAGTAGAACAATTTAGATTCACTTCATTTATAAACTATCTATGAAAATTACCATTACGAAACCTTCAAGTTCACTTTTGCCCCAAACTGCAATATAAGCGAAGCATTGATTGTGAAACAGCCAAGCATTTACATGACATGTTCTGTAACTAGTGTGGTAGGTAGGTAATACCGGTACATGTATATGAATATGTATAGTTAGGTTTGAACTAATAAGTAATGTTAAAGAATTCATGTAAGAAACAGGGACAAGAACAAATATTGACATGTACCACATTTCAGACAAGGCAATATGCCATTGTAGAAAGGCTTTTTTTTCTTCCATCACAATCTAAAACACAATGACCCCCCCTATCCACAATTTTCAAAACAGCATGACCCCCCCTACTGCCAATTTCAAAAACAGGGTGACCCCCCTACCAATCCACCGCCCCCCCAGGCCGAAGAAACTGACCGGTCCCTTAATTTGGTTCAAATCACGAGCAAAATACCCCCCCCCCCCTAGACCATCAGAATTTTCATTTTTGAACCCTCAATTTTTCTCATGCCCCTCCCAATTTCGCCCAGCCTCCCTGCCGTAAATTCAGACCGTAGCCTGGAATATAACTTCATGAAGAGTATCATACATGTAAATTCCTTTGTGAAATTATCATGTATGGACATTTAAAGAGTTATAGCTTACACAAATTCACTGTTACTCTTTTTAAAACATGCAGTAAAATTTTTTGAAGTAATTGTTTTGCTTGTGATTTTTTTTTTGTTACTTTTCGTATTACTATACAGATTGTCTCATCATCGAACGTTTACATGTAATGTGAATATAAATACACCTATAATTCTGATGCTAATTTCGTTATGCGTGAACGTTTCAGCGTTTTCCGTTTTCGCAACGCACGCACGTTCAGTGGCGCAAAATGGCGGACGGGTAAGTGTCGCTCGCATTCGTAGCGCTTTCTGCCGTGGCGTTTGTGAAACGAGTGTGCTCGCCAAAGGAACGTTTCGAAACCATATGCATTCATCATGTAGCGCGAGCAAGCCCGAGGCCCTGTACATGTGATTTTTACGACGACGTCAGAAAGAGAAACTGTTTTCTTGTGAACTTGAAGTGGGTCTTCGCCACACCGATGATTTGACACACGTAACACCTGTACATGTAACATAAACGTAAATATTTTGGGCGCGCGACTTGCAAATGAACCTGGACATGCCACTGGGACATGCCAAGTTTACAATCAAGCCAATGCTGTTCAGAATTGACTTTACCCTGATACATGTACGATGACTAGCCGTAGGTTTACATGACTTCCAGCTTTCGTTTAGTGTCGAAACTGGTTATTCTAATTTCTAGGATTGATTCTCGCAAATGCTGTACTTTACTATTATAGACATGATTAGGGGAGAACCATTTGATTTCTGGGGGGGGGGGTATGGCGGATTTTGAGAAGAAGAAAAATTGTTTCCAGGTGAACCAGAAAAAAAAATTTTGATCCTGTAATGGCTTGAGAAAAAAAATTGTCATAACAGACAGAAGTGGAAAAAGAAATTGTCACAATGCACCAGAAATGAGCAAATTTGAAAACCTTATTCTCATGTATTCTTTGGCAGCGGGCCACAATAGGCGGCGCAAATGTTTTTAATACAAGTATAAATTCCTGTTTTTTCCAGCACTTATCATTAAAGCATGCACTATATAGCTCTGCTTTAAACCCAAGTGCACATAAAATTTTCCTTTCCTTTTCTGACCCAAGAAAACATTTCAGGATTTTTGTTGCAATATCTCAATGACACAGTCAGTATCTGAAGGGGACTATTTGGCTTCTGTAAATTAAGACAATTTAAAAAACAAGACCGGAGTCAATAAACTGGTGTTAAAATCAATATATTTTTCTTTCAATATAAATCTCTTATAAAGATATTTTCTTCTGGTTCCTGGTACTACTATGATAGCTTAAAGGAAAGCAATTCACAGGGGTCAGGAGTACAGCACTCCCCAGATCAGTCAGCTCCTCAGGGATATTTTACCAGTCATCTTTTGTACATACAAATTTAAGTAGCAGAAGTATGGTTGGTAGACAGACGTCTTTCATACTAACTGCTAATTCTTCTACTTGCACAGTTATTTAGAGGTACAGTTGTTAACCATTGTGATGTGGTATAGGTATGAACAACGCATTACAAACTTAATGACTAATTAAAAAAAAAATTTGCACTGCTACTCCATTTGAAAAAAAAAAATTGATGCAGGATTGACAGTAGAAAAAAAAAATTTGCTCCCATACCTACTTCCTCCATACCCCCCAGAAATCAAATGGTTCTCCCCTTACAGTACATAGTTGCAAACAAGTTGTACTACTGTGTGTACTCGCACAGTTTTCATGGTATTTATCTGAGTTCGACCTCACTTTGTATCTTATTGTAGTCTTGATTTTTGCAAGAATGATTTGTAAATTGTACAAAGTATTTTTTGTTAATTTTTGTTAGCACAACTGAACTGATAAGGTTCTGTCTGTCTGTCTGTGTGTGTGTGTGTGTGTGTGTGTGTGTGTGTGTGTGTGTGTGTGTGGACGACTCAAAATCCACCAGACACCTTGGTTTTATATTTGGTGGGGACATTACTTTTGGTGTCTAGTTGGGAAATTGTTCAAAGCAAAATGATCGCATCACAAGTATGTGATTTTATAGGTAAGAAAATGGCATTTTGGGCCAAAAAACTTCAACTCAGATTGGTCTGAAATTTGGTGGGAACGTTCTTAGGGGTGTGTAAATTAAGATTTGTTCATGACATGATGGTTCCATCAGTAATATGCAAATTAGTGTCTTTTTGGTCAAAAATTCTAAAACTGCAGAGCAGATTTGGGTGAAATTTAATGAGGATGCACCAGGGGGTTTATGGATGAAAAAAAATATTAAGCATATAATCACATCGGCAATATGCAAATTAAGTGTGAAAATGTGAATTTGGTCAAAAACTTATATCTCAGAAAGTACTTGGTTAATGAAACTGAATTTTGGTGAGATGTTTTTAGAAGTATTATTCTGCACATTTTGTTCAAATCATTTTGACACAGTTGGCCCTAGCAACCATGACCACACCCATAGCAACAGCCAAACGATGGTGTATTTCACAAAGATAACAGATTCCTAGACAAGTGAACAAACATTCAAAGAGTTGAAATATGCCTAGCAACAAGACCACGCCCAATCCCTAGCAACAGCCAAATGATCATGTATATTACAAAGATAACAGATTAATAGACAAATGAATAAACATTCCAAAAATGTATGCCCATAGTAACAGCCAAATGATCGCATATATTGCAAAGATGATGACAGGGCTAGATAGGCAATAGATAATTATTCAACAAATGAACACCTATACCTAACATGGATCAGCATGTGGATAAACATTTTAAAAAAATGTACAGTTGTGCTAAAACACCATTGGCACTATTTTAAAATAATCTTCATTTGTTCAAATATATTTGGAAACATGCTTGTCTCTTCATTTCACGACATTGTCCTGTATAGCAAAATGGCAGCCTCAGGGGTGGTCTATGTCTTGTGTGAAACCTAAACCAAATCAAGAAAGATAAACCAAATGTAGAAAGTGAATAGGAGAATGATATTAATTTGACAATCCTTGCATTTCAAATTCAAATGAAATATCTACTGAAGCATTCATAAGCTTATTATCATCATTGACTAGATAAATTATTTGAAATATATGTTGAGAAATTAAATATTGAAAACGAAATATAGCTTTTCCATGAATCGTACTCTGGACATATGGATGATGGATCAATTCTATTTTGTGAGGAGTATGTGCCATATTTTATGAAGAGTTTGTGGAACGGAAGATAATATGAATAATAATATGAATAATTTAGTATTTATGTGTTCAGACCAGCACAATCTACCCAGCCATATAATGACAGTGAAAAGATAAATTAATAATACAACACAAACAGTTCAATAGACAATATACAGCATTGCAAGAATATAAATGATACACAGTATGTACAACAGTAAACACTGAAATCATTGGGAAATAAATTCGGAAATAAAACTTTTCAAGTTTTTTTTTTTAGATATTGAAATTGGTTGATTTTTCTATAATGGATGATCAGTGAAAACAATTTGAATTTTGACAAGTGCATTATTGAAGAGATACACATAACATATATCTAGTTCAAATTTCAGGGTTCCTTTTAGCACCGACAGGCATTGCCACAATGACCACACTGAGTCAGGAGAGGGCTATGTACATTATATGGCTTCTCCATGGATGTGGAATGCACAGGTTGATTTTATCAAAACTTAGTAAAAAAGGGTCGTGTATGTACTCCTATGGTTTGCATGTGAATGATGTATTATTCCGTTTTTTTTTAGATGTATCGATGATAACCTGACAGTAGTAGTATTTCCTGATGGTACGGAAGCAACCCTGGAAGCTGCTGCTGCTGCATGTGAAACAGTTGATGGATCTACAGGTAAATGATTATCAATTCAAATCTTTTCATTCTCATAATTTTACTGTGAACATTTCTTTTTTAGGTTATTCATTTAAAGTGACTGTCTATTGGCTTACGTATTCATAGACAATGATTATATTCGACTAGGGACATTTTAATCGGCTGGAAACTAACTAACTGTTGCTGCGTGCATAGAAGTGACAGCAAAACTGATGTACAAGCACCTTGAACTTGAAGCCAAAATGTTGCTACCTCATAGAAGTACAAACCCTTATTCTTACAGAATCACCACTACCACAAGAACTGTCTGAACAGATGTCCACTGATGATGTTCCTGAGGAACAGTCCGAACCTGAAGTGAAGGCTGCAAGGGTACCTCAGTGGACATATGACGCTGTTTGCTTTCTAATAGAAATGTACAAGAATTACATGGAGATGTTCAAAGGCCCTGATGTTAAAAAGATGGATGTTTGGAAGAAAATAGCATTATTGATGAAGCAGGAGGGGCACAATTTCTCTTTCAATGCTTGTGATAAAAAAATTAGAATGTTGAAATACCGGTAAGCCTGACCTCATAGCATACAATATATACAGCGTCAACAATAAGAGTGTGGCATTAGCTTTGTTGACGGAGATGAATTCAGCTCAGCCTCTACATCAACTAAGTTCAACCACAATTGTTTATGTTATCATTCTTAATAATAATAAAGGTTTATTTCCAAACACTGTGACCTAATGGTCAAATTATGATAGTTACATTGCTTTTTAAAACACATAAAGGACAAAGACACTGCTGGTAACTAAAAAGTGTGGTAACATTACAATTAAAAAACAAATTACAATGACGAGACACACTGGAGACAATGACTATTTATCAACAAATTGACACAGTAGACAACTGGACTGAGGTCTTTCTGTTTAGTTCTTACTTTAAAGTTCCTAACATTGCGATCTCTTGTTGGGTACTTGTGATTTGTTATGTGCATGGAACATGGTGATTGAGTTTATGGTCTGGTTTTCTCTCTTAAGAAGCAAACTGTTGTTACAATCATTATTGCAAACATCCTGTTGAATTTATAATGTGGATGTTAATGGCACACTGCTGACTGTAATCAACAGTAATCCATTGCTCAATTTTCTTGTGGTGACAGAAACTTGTTTTGAACTATTTTAACTGAATCAATTCACTTTTGAGTCAGTTTTGAATAAATTCAGCTGGGGACGGCAAATTTCTTTGTAACTGAGACTTCATACAACTTTAATATTTACAGGTACAGGCAAATTAATGAAGAACAGGAGAGAGCAGAAAGGAAGAAGCCAATAGCATGGGAATTCTATTCACGAGTAGATGAGATGATGGCGTGTGATCCACTTAGTGTTAAACGCCCATTTAAAAAGGTGACCCCTTTTCCACTGCATATAAAACCAGGTTAGTATAATGGAAATGAATATATACTAGACTAAAAGACTTATCATTGTGTAATCTAATTACGCCATTACAAACTGTGTTTAGCTTATTATGGTGGTTAATGGCACTGTCAACAACAACAACAACAACAACAACAACAACAACAACAACAACTCCTCTTTAAGTATATACCAAAATAAAAGGATATGTTGTGTCTCTAGTCTGTCAATGATGAAGTAACTTATGTGGAAATCTGTAGTTTTTTGTTTGTGATGATCAGGGCATTTGGTTTATCGTTTGACCACAGGAGTGAAAGGGTTTAATATAAAAAAGATAGTACATGTACAATTTATAGGGGAATATATATGACATTTAACTGCATTTCTTATGTGTAAGAAACCCCAAAACTTATTTCTACGAACCCTACATTGTATAACATCTCTAAAAATTGGCAAATCTGGCTCAGAAAAGACCAGCTTGACATGGTAAGGTATTTTTGTTCTCACAACAGCATTGTTTCAATAAGTTTAAAGTTCTTAACATTGGTTATTTCCCAGAATGCCTCTCACTATTAAGGTTTTTCTGAATTTTTTATTTGTCAGTTTTCATATTTTCATTTTAGAGAGGCCACATGATGCAGAATGCAGGTAGAAATAATTTTTCTGGGCTTCCTTAGCCTAAGAAATGCAGCAAAGATAAAATATGTCTCCCCTTTGCTTTCAATGTAATAGAATCCTAGCATTACTTTAAGAGGATCATAAGCTTTTTTTTTTTTCATTTCAGCAAAACAAAGAAAAAATGACTTTGGTGTACAGTGGAGTCATGAAGCAATATTACTCCTTTTGGAATTGTACAAAAAATACAGGGGAATGTTTTATTATCCTGGTACAACAAAGGCTTCTGTCTATAAGAAAATATCAACCACCATGGAAAGCCATGGTCATCACTATTCCGCAGATTTTTGTGATAAAAAGATGAGATCCTTAAAATATCGGTAGGAAATTTTTACCTCCACAAGGGATACGTATGTGTTGATTCTGTCTGTCTGTCTGTCTGTCTGTCTGTCTGTCTGTCTGTCTGTCTGTCTGTCTGTCTGTCTGTCTGTGTGTCTGGCTATCTGTCTGTCTGTCTGGCTATCTGTTGTTCTGTGTCAACATTTTCTTACAAACTATTGCTTCAAATGAAATTAAAATACAAATAGATACAGACCTCATTTGAATGTCTATACCGATGTTATCTATGATGAGCTTTTTTAATGAGACCTTGAACTTTGACTCTGACTTCTGTTCAAGGTCCAATAGCCAAAAATGTACACCTCTGACATGCATGGCCCAATTTCAACCAAACCTGGCACAAATGGCAGGTACAGTAGTCCAGTCATGCACATCATGTTGAAACAATGGCTGAATGGCAGCCTTATTTGTTGTAAAAATTCACATAATTGACTCACTAACTCTGGAGGCATAGATAGAGACCACATTTGAGCATCTACATCCATGTTAATTCTCATAAAGAGCTTTCTTTTGAGACTTTGACTGTGACCTATACATGTATGTTCAAGGTCAAATAATCCAAAATATTTAATGTATATCAGTCTGTACACCTTGCATGCATGGACCAATTGCAACTAAACCAGGCACAAGTGTCAGATACTATATGCATGTCACTTTGATTCTTGACGTTGGCAATAATGGCCGAATGGCAGCTGTATTTATCATAAATATGTAGTTTAGTCCACCAACTCAGGAATCTTAATAGTTAAGAGAACTTGTTTGATTGTCTAAACCCATGTTATGCATGATAAGCCTTCTATTGAAATCTTGACCCTTGACATTGAATTCAATGTTCTCAAGGTCAGACGACCCCAAAATATTCATTGTTCATGTTTAACTCTGACATGCATGGACTGGTTTCAAACAAACCTAGCACAACTGTCAGCTACTGTAGTCCAATTATGTACATCACTTCATAACATGGGCATTGGCCTACCCGATAATGACTGAATGATTGGCCATATTTGTTGTACACAAATTCAGAATATGAACGAGTAAGTTGTGAAATGTTGTCTTCAACGAAGACTGGTTATTGTTCTACATCTTCATGTATATTTCAGATACAAACTAATTGCATACACGACAGATGGCAATGAAAGACGTAAAAGGAAGTGGGAGTACTATGAGGTGATGAGAGATGTCTTGGCATATGATGCATCTCAATGTGCACGAAAGATTGAAGTGCCAGATACTCCTATTCTCAATCTAAAACGTAAGCATACAAACTCAACCGTAGGTTTCTCTAGATAATTGTGCTTTGTAAGGAGATTTAACACTGTTTAATAAATCAGAGACCCATTACCGTTGGTGACTCTCCAAAGCCCCTTGTGGGGGGGGGGGGGGGGGGTTTAGGGTTTCCCACTCTAAATTGTAGTGCCGATGCATTTGTTGATCAATGCAATTTTCCATATTTTGAAGTACTCTTGGTTTCTGATTCCTTGCTATCAGAGTGATGATGTGTTTACAAATGTAAAATGCAAAATTCTTTTTTTAAATGATAAAAATGGAACTATTAATGGTAATTTTCAAGTAAAAAAAAGTGATGCCTAGGTCCATTTCCAGCAGGTACAGATAGTATTTGATGCTTGATGTGAAACGTCTGCCATTCTTTTTAAGTCTAACTTAGTATGTGTTGTTATCTTTTTTATATTGGTAGCACCTGACCCAATTAACATGCACAGTTGGACTCATGATGCCATTGTCCTGCTAATACAAACATACAGTGACCTTAAGCCATTGTTTTACAACCGTGCTGTGAAAAAGTTGGATGTTTGGAAAAAGGTTGCAGAGAAATTGACAAGTCATGGCTTCAACTATCCGATAGAAGTCTGTGATAAGAAAATGAGAGCACTTAAGTATCGGTAAGCACCCACCCCACCCCCAGTATTCACCCCACCCACCCCCAGTACTCAGCTGTCATTCTGACTTTGCTGATCACTGAATGTCTTGTGAATGATTTCTTGCCAAGTTGACAACAATTTTTAATTACTTGTATTCATAAAGCGATGCGAAACTTGTCCAGGATTAGCACAAGCTGATAATGCTCGCATTTTCCTGGTAACTCACAATGTATAATACGTTTAAGGAGTATACAACAAAGTTGTCCATATCTTTGTCACCATGGAAATATGCTTCTCAGTCTTTGAATGGTTCACAGTAATTGAAATAAACAGAGCACTGTTCGTTCCTTACTTGAAGTCAAAAAGAGAACTGTGACAAGTAACAATGATAATGGTACTCTGTCTTCTATTCCAGGTATAAACTTATTGTAGACGAAGAAAAGAAAGGAGACAGGAAAGGAAGAAGAAGATGGTATTATTTTCAACACATGCATCGACTATATAAAAATGATACAATCTTCTGGAAAAAACACAAACCTGAAAAACCTGAAACTTCACCTACAGAAGGTATTTGCATACAAAGTAAAAAATACAAGACCTCTCCAGCAAAAGTGCCCTCTAACCATACAATATTAAATTGAGAACAGAGTGCGAAATTAACGCTGGTCTGTCAGTCCGAGACCGACAGATTTTCATTCAGACCAATAGTGTTTCAGAATTACATCAACTTTTTGTTCTTTTTGACCAATTGGAATTGGAGTAAATAATAACATTTATTCAAAGATATATCCAATTTTATCTACATAAGTCTGATCTTGTGTATGTTACCTGTTGTACTCTCACTCATCAAATTACCTGTCAATCATAAGAGCTAGCTAGCTCACTTGCTAGAGTTTTTGTCAATGTTGATATAAAGTCATTTGATCTGTACAGTGGGGGAGAGGGGTGTTGTTCATGCAGATACAGGTCATGAATGTGAACTGCATTAAGTATTTTGCTAACTGTCAGCCCATATGACCAGTAGTCATTTCCCCTTAATTTCACACACTGATTGATAGATTAGAGGCCATATACACAACTTGAAAGTTAAAAATCCACCCCAGTGCAACTTGTGACCAATAATAACCATTAATTATCATGTGAGATTCCAAACTAGAAACTCCTATAATAACAATTTCTACTCAGTCAAAAATGTCATGGAAGTGAATACCAAATTTTCACTGATGTCTTGTCAGCATTGTCAGGAGTGTCCTCCAATGGCTTATTGTCATGTGTCTCTTCCAAGACACACGACACTCCTCACTGTCATTAGTTCTCCTTAAGGTTCAATATAACAAAGGATCATGCTATGTGTAACTTAAAGTGCTGTGTAAAGATTGGTAGACCCATATACTGGTAGACACAGGGATAGTTACAATGTGTAATGAGTGGTAGACCCATGTACCGATTGACAGAGAAAGTTACAATGTGTGATTAGGAGTACTGGTATGATTGTGTGTCCATTTGTTTAGGAATGTACTTTACTATTCATTGATGTATCTCCACTATATCACTTTCCTTTCAGATGAAACGATCGGTGAAGAGACTTCATCATTTGAAGCTTCCACCACACAACCTGCGACACTGCCATCAACATCAGCAACACAGCAAACAACACCAGGATCGGCAGCAGAACAGTTATCAATATTTGCATCAATATCAGCAAAGTCATCAGCAGCATCAACAAGGCCATCAACATCAAAATCAGTACTTTCCTCTTATAAACCAATGGCAGCGAAAGCAAAGAAATCAGATAGAACAAAGAAGTCTGAACAACCCAGTGAAAAGAAGAAAACTGAAGTGGAACCCCCAGCATGGTTTTTGAAATTTGCTGAAGAACAGAGGACACAAATGAAGGAACTGAAAGAGCTTCAACAAAGTGCACTGGAAGTTGCCAGAGAAAGAAACAATATTTTGAAAACTTTTGCGGACATACTAGCTAAAAAGTGACATTCATGATTATTCAAAATGCTATTTTTTTAGTCCCCCCCCCCCCACCCACCCAAAGGGCTTGGAGGAGCTATCCATTCGTCAAAACAAACACACAGGACAAACTCAATTTCAACCAAACATGGCACAAATGTCAGTACTATTGACGACATGTGCACATCACTTTATTTCATGATCTTGACTGTTCAATAACTTTGAAGGTTTGCACATGTCATAAGAAGTCAACTTTCCAAGTCAGACATGATTCTTCACCTTCACCTTTACAATGTAATATAGTCCCATTCAAGTTTCCACACAAATATAATAACAGAGGTCCATTTTCTCCTGTGATTCGGTCACAACATCACTTTATGTTATGAGTAGACTACGTTGTAGTAGGCTGACAGTTAAAGTATTGGACCTCATTTTAAATATCAGTTAACTGTAGGTTGATGTTATGGTGCCAGTACATCTAGAATACTTTGGATAGTATATACTTCATTGAAAAAATAACAGATCGATGCTATCCAGAAATGCTACTGAACTTACAAAGTACACCCATGGTTAATGTGTTTTGACTAAATGACTTATAATCTATGCTTTTGTACACAATATGGCATTGTAAGTCTCAAAGTTTGATGACAGTTTTGTATCATGTTTTATGACAAAATGTTATTGGTATGTGATGTTTGGTTGATTATTTCATATCCTAACATGTTTACATAGGAAGAGATAAAGGACTGCATTTGATGTTAAATGAATGGTTGTTGGTTTCCAAGTTGTCTTGTGCAAGTGTATGGGATACATTTGTTTCCTTCTTTGTGATGCTCTATGATACTTTTTTAGTTATGTTATACTTCTGTCTGTCTGTCTGTCTGTGTGTGTGTGCGTGCGTGCATCTATCTGTGAACACCATATCTCAAAAACCACTGCATCAGTTCTAATGAAACTTGCTACACATCTTCCATATGGTAATGACAAGAACTTATTAGATTATGGTAAACATCTAGAAGACATTGCAACAATATTCAGACTAAATGCCAGGCTAAATTCTTTAATCTATGAAGATTATATGCGCAAAAGCAGTAGGCTGTTGCAAGTGTTATTAAGTAATGTAAAGTATGAGTTGCATCTTCATTTCCCCATACAAACATTTCCAAAATACTGACTTACATCACATGAATGATCATTTTCTACAAATCACTGATGAACAACATCTTTATTCAACAAAGAACAGGGTCAAATTTCAAAGAAAGAAAACAGCTCCTCACGTCGTGTAACATTCCAGTTCTTAAATTACTGGAGTCAAGAAAGACCACCGACCATTCAGTACACCATGGTACATCGTGAATTGCAGACTGCATTGTACAGATGTTTGTTGAAATTTCTCACTTTTTGCTTGTTCATGTATCTGCACTATTCCTCTGCACATTAGACAAATTTATTGTGCAATGGTGTACTCCTGACCATAGCACCCATGTCAGTTTTTTGAATATAAATCAGTCATTAGCATCACTTATTTCATTTGCTATATCCTTCCTTTTAGCTTCTGCAGCTGAAGAAATGGTCCTATTTGTTGGAATCTCATGTACATCAAATTCTATCTCAACACTGTCAATGTCCTCATCATCTACACACTCATTCATTAAGATAACATTATGGAGTATGCATGCAACTGTGATGACAGTTGGTATTTCATTTTTTATTTGCATATCAAGTAATTTCAAGCGAGTGAAGTTCGATTTGAGAAGCCCAAAAGCTTTTCTGATACACATCCAAGTTAAAGCATGACGTTTATTATATTTATTTTCGGCATCAGTCAGGTCCATTCTGGGAGAATAAGGTACCAGTAGGTTTGTAGACATTGGATATGCAGAATCACCAAGTATATGCAACTCTGGCGGTAGCAGATCCTGTGCTAGCTTTTTTCGTAATGGACTGCTTCTGAACACCGGACAATCTTTAGTAGATCCTGGCTTTCCTGTGTAAATATCAAGGAACCTAGCATGGCTGTCACATACAGCCTGGAGATGGATACTGGGATGTCCCATGTTCTCTATGTGGGAATCATTGACTCTGGGAAGTCGAAGAGCAATGCGTGTACTATCTATCGCACCCACCACTCCTGGAAATCCATATTTTTTCTGAAAATCTTCAGCTATGTCCTTCAATTGTTCTTGTTTTGGCCATTTGATAAATAGATGGCGTGCCTTCATTAGGGAGTGGTTTACACTGATTAGTATATCATGCAAAGAAGACTTTGACAGTCCAAAACGATCACCAACACATCTGATAGATTCTTGATGGCCAAGATGCCATAGGGTTGCTAACAGTTTCTTTTCAAGCTTAGTCACCCTGCCATTCCGTAAATATGGTGCAAGTGCTCTGTGAAGTACCTGTAAAACGATAAGAGTTTGTAATCAGTTTGTGTGATTTTAAGAAGTTTATGAAACAGGTTTACATACATGCACACCATGACATGTACATTTTATATGTACTGTATTATGTATATTGTCCTGATGATGCTCAGGGTGAAAGCTATAGTCAAATTTTTTGGAAACCCTTTGAATTTAGACCGTCCAGTTTGCAATTGTGTTATTGTATAATGTCTTTATGTAGATTTCTTTCATGAAGGCACACTTCATGTAGCAACATATTGTAAACAATGTCAATATTAGGAATAATCCAAATCCAAACTACCGAGTGCTAGTAGTATACTAGTATAGATTTGTGTTATAAATAGTTATTCATAGACCATTAGTTACATACACACAGTGACACACACACACACATTTGAAAGCATTCCCTCCTGTACCACCCCACATGCAATTTTTTAGCATGTATTGTCATCAATTACCTTAACATGTTGATTTAACACCAGAAAGCACTCTTTTTAGTCCTTGAATTTCAAAAATTGCCAGGAGCAGGAGGAAGTGGGTACCTTCTGTACCCACCGTACCCCCACAGTAGCTGTTGTGGTGGCTGCTGGGATTAAATTCTACCCCCCCCCCCCCCCACACCACACACACACACAAATCACATTATTTAACCCCTGGGCAAACCAAAAGCATGCAGTCGTAGGTGCACAAGAACACTGATGTGCATTCTTTCCAGTTTATAAGTAACTTGCGTACCTCAAATGTTGATCTCTTCATCCGGAATTGAGTTTTAAAGTCTATGTCTGACAATAATGGAACTACAAAGTTTACAAAACCGTTTACATCACGGCCGTGTCGCCTGACAAGTCGGCGACGACGACGGTGTGTAACAGCAATGCCCATTGCAGCATTTAAAGTCAACATAGATGAGTGTGTCGCCGAAAAAAGGGCGTTAAAATCGACCCCGTCCTCCGCAAACTCATCTAGTACCATGAACCACGCTTGTTTTGTCAGCGAGTCCTCCATGATGATTCGTATTTTCTACTAGTGTCCACTGTACTTGATTCCTTTGTTTTCGAACGAGTTTAAAGTATGTTCGATAGAGGGCGATGTTCATATGAATATGCCATGGCATACCATAGTAAACCATTTGAGGGGGGGGGGGGCACACTCTGTATGGCGCCTGTATGCGGGACATAATTACGGATAATTTCTTTGACTTGATTACTACATTTTCAACAACTTATTTGACTCAACCACCACATTACATTTTCAAATTACAAATTATTTTGCTCTTCGATAACTTCTTTGACTTGACCACTACATTTCATTAATTACAAATATATATTAAAAACTTTTGACCCTGCACATTTTGGATACCCAAACTGATTTTGCCTCCTGCTCGAAGTACAGCTCATACATTAACGCCGTTTTTGGCCACCACAGGTCCAAGTACAAGCTAGTGCACAAAAAGAGTCATAAAATCATTGATTTTGATGGTCAAAAAACCCCCCACTTTTGGAAGTCTTGATTTCTGGGGAGGAGGAATTTTTTTTGGGAAAAAATGTCAGCAAATGAAGGAGAGAAAAAAATAATCTGATCCCGTAAGAGTTTGAGAGAAAAAATTTTTCCAACAGAAAGAAGGGAAAAAAAATTGTGGTACATTAAATGTATAATAACACTTGGTTGGTATGTACAGATAAATGTTTTGAGGTGGTTCTAAATTGCAGACACATGAGTACATGTAATACATTTGTAGAAATGAGTTGGTTTGCACAATCTCTGGACCATGGGGTAGCTATAGGTCTGTCTGGAGTGGAACTGATTGGGAAATGCCATTTATCATCATAGGATTCACTTGCAACCATTTTCTTATGGTTTTTTTTTTTCATTTTTTGTATATGATACTGGTTTACAATCAATTGTATTAATTGCCCATATTACACCAATATTAACATATGCAGCTGAAATATAGGCAATTAATATGAATGGTGAAGAACTGGAACAAAACTGAGACTGAAAAATACCATCTAAAATGGTGTAGACAAATTTTAAATGTTAACAACAAAACAAGTAGCATAGGTTGCAGGATGGAACTTGGTAGAATGACACTCTTGCCAATCATCCAAGTGAAAGCAGTACAGTACTATAGAAATATAGAAGACAATAAGAAAGGACACATTTATCACGCCATGAAAAGAATTACAAGAACATAATTATCCTGGCTCATGGCTAGATACAATGAGTAACACTGAAGTAAAGCGCTTTCTCTATGTACTACATTCATTTATAGCATTCATATCAAGTGTAAAAGTATACTGTTTCAATTGGTTTATTTACATGCCTAGCATATGGCCTTTCTAGTGTGGTCAATAAGCAAATGAAACAGTATACTTTTACACTTGATATGGATGCTATAAACAATTGTGGTACATACAGAAAATACTTTACTTTGGTGTTATGGGTTGTAATTTTAAAAAATGAAAGAAGAATATGGAATTTCAAACATCAACAATACCACAAAGGAACACTTTTTGAACATTTGTAAAGATTATTTCACCCAGAAATGGACCAAAGACAATGAAAGACAAGACTCAAAGCTCAGGGAGAACTTACAAATTGTTTACACAATAAAGATACAAAACAGCCAATTATCTTAAAATTGAATGATGACATTTGGGCTAAGTTTGAATGTAATATTTGTAAATGCAAGGCGACATATGTTTGTGGATGGGAGCAATCTGTATGCTCAAAAAGTATCAACACTCACAATCAACAATATATTTAGATTTTATTATTGTATCTAACTTAAAGAAACCTCAATTACATAAAAAAATAGAATAAAACTCTTCCTGGTGTTACAAGCCTCAAGAAAGGTGGCACAAAAGAAACCAATAAAACATTTCAACAGTAGCTCATCTAGTAGTCCATATAACTAATGTTTTAATATAAACAATGATCTACTAACTGATTATCATTATTATTGGCAGTTTGCAATTTGAACAGAGAAGTTTATGGAATCACACTTCTCTGAAACATGGGTTTTAATCAATTTTAATTTTAACATTTTACTTGTAAAAAAGACTGAATATAAATTTCAAATGACTTATTTTTTTAAATCGTAGACAAGAGGTTCAGGGACTGACAAAGTAAGTTACATAATTTGAATAGCATATATGAATAATATTTGAATAAATATATAACATATTATCTATGATTTCCATGGCAGTAAATTTAGCAATTTTTATTCACAAAGAAGTACTAAACCCCCCTGTACGTAGTTTAAATAGCACTCAAAGTTCCACTGTTTGCAAAAGAGGTCTGTTTTCTGTACAGCAAACGTACTTGCAACAGCTACATACATCCCCAAGTTTCAACAACCTTCCTGTTTCATGAAATTTTTCATCTTGACACCATAGAAACTTAAGACACACTGAACTCTATAAGTTTTTGGGGTTGAAATTCTTGACTTCACCACCAAATAAACATGAAAAAATACTGAACTCTGTGAATTTCAGGGTTGATCTTCTTCACTTCACCATCACAGGAACATAAACAATACTGAACTCTAAAAGGTTCTTTGGCAACTATAACACACTGTTATGTATTCTTTGACACATGTCTTTACAGGTAATTACTTTCCATAATTTCTCTTTCAGTGTTGTGCTGGTTATCAGAGTAAAAACACACAGAATAGGAGTCAAAAGTTGACATTTTTGACATCTCAATGGCCTTCTTCAGAGTTAACGTCTAGAAATCTCCAAAATGTTTGACACACTATATAGTAATCAAACTGAAAGTATAATAGATTTGTGACATTCCCAATGGACTCCTTCATAGTTTGATTCTAGGAATCTTTCAAATGTCCACTTAAGCACACTGTGGTGTATAGTAACCAAACTGTAGAATTTATCTAGAAATACTAGTAACTTTGTCATGCAGAACACCAAAGTTACTGACCACTACATTTCTGTTCTTTTTTATCACTACGTTTCCGTCCTTTTTTGCCAGTTTTCTCCACTAGTTTAAGGAGATGTTTAAATCCAGGTGGTGGGTGCAATGAGTGGCTATCACATCCTACACCCCCCGGTATACTGCTACCAGTACTCTGAAAGAAAAACATACACAAATATAAGTCAGCCCAACACAAATTGTCATGTCACACACACACACACACACACACACACACACACACACACACACACGTCAGCTCAAACACAAATTGTCAAATTCCATACCCCAAATTGTTTGTAAAAAAGTGAATATTTATTTTTTTCAAAGAATATTACTATTGAATATATTAAGCAATTGTGATATCTGAGGTAGTTTAGAAATTTGTAAATTTGAATTTATAAAATTGTAAACTTACCAGTGTTAATGCCTTCTTCTCTAACACCACAGTATTCCTGAGATCAGCAGTATTGTAACACTGACTTTGATAACACAGGGGAGCCTCAACAGTAGACTTATAGGTCTGACTACTCACAGGATATTCAAAATTTTCCTGCAAACAAACAAAATGTATAAATTAGGCTAGTGGTCATTCTAATAAGTACAACTGTCAAGTCAAATCCAAATTTACACATCAAGCTAACCTGATTAAAATCTGAACTTAGTGCAATTTCTTTATTTACCTCTCTTTCCTACTCTTATTGTTGTTTGTTCTTTTTTTGTTCTGTGAGTGCCTACATCTGACACAATGCCATACAAGTTTTTTGTTCAGTGAGTGCCTACATCTGACACAATGCCATACAAGTTTTTTGTTCAGTGAGTGCCTACATCTGACACAATGCCATACAAGTTTTTTGTTCAGTGAGTGCCTACATCTGACACATGCCATACAAGTTTTTTGTTCTGTGAGTGCCTACATCTGACACAATACCATACAAGTTTTTTGTTCGGTGAGTGCCTACATCTGACACAATGCCATACAAGTTTTTTGTTCGGTGAGTGCCTACATCTGACACAATGCCATACAAGTTCAAGTTCAAATCACATACTTATATGTAGAATCCGTCTTACAATATACACTAGACGATCAAAATCACAAAGAGAACACCAAACAATAGCAATAATGTCACTGTCTGCACTCTACGCTTGAGCTATTTTTGAACGGAGCTTTCTGAAGGTACAGTACCTGTAAGTTTTGGCATACGACACATTCTCATTGGTTGAATAAATTCACTCAGTGCTTGAGATTTGTATGAGAACTCCTATGGTATTGTGTCAGATGTAGGTACAACATGCTCAAAGAACACAAACGAACAAACAAAAATAAAAGTAGGAAATTGCACCAAGTTCACTTTATCAGAGTTTAGTTAGATTGATATCAAGTAAGCCAACTTACCCCAACTTGACTGAGTACCTGTAGTAATACCCTATTCATTAGTAGTCTCTTTTTGGCACGAGTCACAGCCACATACAATAAATTCAATTCATCTTCTGGTAAATCTTCTGTAAACGTAAACAGTAAAGGTCAGTGACATTTGTTTCTACTTCAAGACATTCAAGATGATGGCTAGAAACTGACAGATGTTTTCTCATTGTTTTAGCTTTGTATTAAAACGACGTACGAACACAGCACCAGAAATGTTCACAATTTATATATTTCTATATTTCAGTTTGAAATTTGATATATTTTCCACTTGTTTTAGATTCACAAAAACAAAACAAAACAAAACAATTTTGAAAAGACATAAGCCTTATAACCTGACAGGTTACCATGGTTACTTATCTAGTTTCATATCAAATACATCTCATAATTTTACCTAACAATGCAGCACAATTCATCACTATTGGTTACTGACTGAACTCTCAACTGTTTTTACCAAAAAAAAAAAGTGAAAAACTTACGGTAAGATACACCATCAGGGTAATTGAGAATACCACTAAGGTAGTCATCAGTCAGTTTCACTGTGTCAAACTCTAATCCCTTAGACTTGTGAGCTGTACTGAGTACTACATCTGTAAACATACAAGTAGTGTTTGTATATCATTAGTATTGTCAAATCTCTGTCTATAAATAAAAATGTCAACCATACAATTCTAACCCAAATATTTTGAAGAGACTGAGCTCCTCTTCATCGGTGGGTCTCCAGTTGATATATACTTAACAATAGATGTATCGTAGTTTACAGACTACTGGGTTTGAACACAAACTTTTTACATGAATTCAGAGATAAAACAACATGCATAGATTCATTCATCGTAACTCTTAATTGTTATGTTGCTAAATATGCCCATGAGTTTCATAAAATTGTAACTTAAACGGACTTGGACCAGATCTGAACGTGTTTCTGCATTGCTTTTGTTTCATCTGAACAATTACATTATGCTAGTCTATTTACTGAAATAAAGTTTAATCATTGCTAGTAGCCTTGAGATCTGTAATATAGCAGTGATTGAATGATGATATGACATCACTTTTGGGTGCACACAAACACTGCTGATGATATCATCATAGAGAAATGTACCTGCATAAACCTACCAAAGCTGAGCTCTATGGACATGTTACACTCAAGTCAATACATTTACCCAGTATATGTTAATACAACTATAATGACATGTATAAAGATAACAATACTATGGAGATGCTACACTCATTTCAATACACATATGATCAACGTAACGAATTCAATGATACTAGATAAAGCTGATGTATTTTTTAAGTACATGTATTTATAGACTAGATAAAAGAATATCTCAAATTGGTCTACATCCCTTCAATCATCAGCTAATGATAACAAAACAGACACATTTCCAACAGAACTGACCTGCAAGTCTCATATCGTGACAAGCTCTGCTCCTTATCTTGGCAGTGTGTCGTGGAATCTTGACATGGTGGATTTCTACGATATGTATCTTGTACAGCAGTTCATTGTCTTGTACATTACTTGCATAGTTCTTCAATGAATTGAAACTGGCAAACTTCTTGATGAATTTATTCTTGATCTCTCGGTCTTTCACTAAAAAAATACAAGTTACAGGAATGAATAAATGTTATATGTAAAAGTCAAATTTTTTATGATACTTCTAAGTGGCAGTTGGGAAGGTACTGATGTGTGTGTGTGTGTGTGTGTGTGTGTGTGTGTGTGTGTGTGTGTGTGGAGGGATGTTGTTACTGTGCATGTTTGATGGTGTGCAAAAGTGTGAGTATCATGGGTGGGGGGCATCTACACAATGAAATATGCACTGTTTGCATAAATTCTATCAAAGATAAAACATGCAATGTAAAACTTACTTGTTGATGTTGTACCACTCTGTGCTGATGTTCTACAAAACAATGTAAAGATGTCTTCAACTGATGACAGCAAATCCTCAAGGAATTTTTTCCCCTATTGTACAAATATGAGATGGTTGTGTGGTGAGTTTTGTAGTTGTGGTGGATTTATCTACCAACATTTATGACTACTAATCTGTCAGTTTTTCAGCATACCATCCAGTCCAATTTATATAACACTGAATGTACTAACTTTCAACAAAGAGAAACATACATACTTTGATATACATGTACATGTATACTGGTAAACAAGACTAATTTTCTTTATTTTAATCACAATATATTTTAATGCAAAATTAAGACAACATTATATTTTCAATCTGTAATACAAAGTTACATATTGATAACAAAAATGTTTGACATACATGTAATTTCACACTTTTTATATAAGGAGTGCTACATACCCCAGCAAAGGCTATCTTACAAGGTTGTTCTCTGTTGGACAGCATGACAGCTTCATTGAACAGAGTGTAATTGAATCTAGTTATGATTGCTATTTGACCAACACTATCACCATACACACCATCTAAATAGAGAGAACACAAACTGTGAATTTCAGAATTACAACAAAGCTCTGTTTAGATCCACTCTCAGTTCACTAGCTTTGCTGAACTACCATTTGACCAATTACGGTTTTATAAATATGCATTCAGAAAATGTCACGGAATCAATTTTTAATTAGACTAACTATCGGTACTCAGTGACAGAGCCTGTGAGACAATAGTCTAGCTGCTAGACCTCAGGTTTTCTTCTGATAAATATGAGGGTGGAACAGTGACCTTTGGTCGCCTCACACAGTGAGCAGAATAGCCCAAGGGGTCTAGCAGCAAGACTAGTGAGACAACTACAAGACACGAAGTTGATTCAGCAAAGCCAGCTGATTGAGAGCGAGTCTAGGCTGTTTGCAATAACTGTGAAAACCTTACTGTTAGTGTTATTTCCATAATACCTCAGTCAATACACTCTGAGGGATACACTGTATTTGATCATCTGCTTGTGAAAATGACCTCCTGTGGGGGTGGGGATATGGATGGTGGTGGGGTTCAGTGTGTTCTCTTTTCTCAAGTAAAACACAAAAAAAACTGACAATCAGGTTCTGACCAATTCATACATATGAATAAAATACACAAAGTATTAACATTACAACATATTACAGAAAAATTACATTATTGACATGGAGTTACAAAAATACAATTCAATGTGTGACCTTTCTGAATTGTAAGGGTTAGTACTGCATAATTTAGAAATTAGCAAACCAATCATATTCTGTGCATATATTATCCTGTCACTTACCTTGCTTAGCATTACCAACTATTGTCTTTGCTGTAACATCTTTAAAATTCTCTAGTAAACATGCAGCAATATAACTAATCTGAGGTCCAAACCTAAATGACTGCAAAACATTAAACATAATTATTCATGATAAGTGGTTCATTATCCAACCAGATGCTTGACATAGTATACCCAATGCAGGACTTTTCTCCCCTTGGCTAGGATTACCTAATCACACAATCTTGCTTACTTAATGTCTTAATGTACTTAATGTACAATGTCTTGAAAATTGAAAAGTATGGAAAAGTTGTACATATCATAAAAGACAATGCAAGCAAATTTATCAGTAAAGGTAACGAGATCAAGACATTGTTCAAATTACTTCGCTATGTATAATTTTTCACTTAACAGAATGACAGAAAGTGAAAAAATACTGGAAATATATTTTCATTACTTTGCTTTTATGAACACTGCTGACATTCAAAATTGGACTATTCATATATTGGATAAGACTGTTGATCATCATTACAATATTACATATACCTGTGTAAGATAGAACACATTTGAGGCTGGAGCTTCTTTCATTGCATTCCTGGCACCAATAAAGGAATAGATTTGTTGGTGAGGATCTCCAACTAAAATCTTGGGACAATTCTGTCTGAATAAGATATCCTGAGTAGCTGAAATATACAATTATTTTCACATCTATCAATGTAGTGTACTCTGTGTAAAACATAACAGTTCAAGTATTGGTACATTCCTGGTATAATTCTTGCTAATGCTTATTTGGACACTAGTTGCAGAGTACACAGAAAGATTCACTGGGTTGTTTTTTTTTGCATTGAGCACAAAGTAAACAAGTACACAGAAAAATTCACAGGATTTCCTTAATTTAAATAAAGTTTCTTACAACTTTTTGATGTACACTTTATTCATCTTTATCAGTATGGCAGTCAGTCATGACCATATTTGGAAATGTGAGCAAAGCATGGACAGGTTCAAAGTTCAAGTTACCTGGATAACCTAGTCATTAACATATTGGAAAATAAGAGTGAAACTATAGTGTGAAGTTCAAAGTTCACATTACCTGGAGTGCAGTCTTGGCCTTCATCTATCATAATACAGTCAAACTCATCAAGGGTTGGTTTACTCAGCTGATACAATTTCAAATAACCTGTAAAGAATTTATGAATGGTGTATTGAAATCTGTACATGGAGAGACTGAGATAAAAAGAATGACAGAGAGTGACAGAAATGAGGAGAGAGAGACAGACAGACAGACAGACAGACAGACAGACAGACAGACAGACAGACAGACAGACAGACAGACAGACAGACAGACAGAGACAGAGACAGAGAGAGACAGAGAGAGAGAGAGACAGAGACAGAGACAGACAGAGACAGAGAGACAGACAGACAGACAGACAGACAGACAGACAGACAGACAGACAGAGACAGACAGACAGACAGACAGACAGACAGACAGACAGAGACAGACAGACAGACAGACAGACAGAGACAGAGAGACAGAGACAGGGAGAAAGAGAAAGCCAAACATCTGAATGTATCAGAATGTGAACATTACAGTTGTTACAGTACTAATACTAGTGTATGTGTCAAGCATACTTACCACCATGGGTCATTCTAACATCCCAATTATCTTTATCAATATATTTCTCCCATATCACCTCAGTGTCTCTGACAATAGCCTGTAATCAAACATCACAGTTGTTTGTTTATACTCAGTGGTATACTATACAAATCATGCATACTCACACTTACACTTACACAATATACTCCGACATATACAGACAGACAGATAAACAGACAGACAGACAGACAGACAGACAGACAGACATACATACATACATACATACATACATACATACATACATACATACAATGTATATACATTCATACATCATGCATACATACATACATACATACATACATACACACACACACACAAACACACACACACACACACACACACAAACACACACACACACACACACACACACACACACACACACACACACACACACACACACACACACACATGTGCATACTTACCATCTGTTCTTCATGGGAGATTGGCCTTGAGTATCCATCATCATTCTTGTATACATTAGGTGTATGAGCTGTTGTGATGAAGTCAGCTGCTGATGCTATAAAAGCATCTAGAGTTTCTTTCACTTGTTTACCTCGCACAAAATTGTTGCGATTTTCAGGTAGTTGATGTGTTACATAGTACGCCTTGATATCAGGAGAAAGTTGCTTGATGTACCTACAATGAATATTAACAGAGTACTATAACTTGAACAACAGTGTAATCTTCCTTGGTTACACAGCAATTTTTACATCCAAATGTAGAAGTGGACAAAAAGACATGTCATTGTTTGTGCTTCAAGTCACTCACTATACACATCACTGAATGCACAAACAATTCAGACTGTGTTCAGTGGTGTATAACAAATTAGAATGAGCACTCACAACAACAAATCTTTCGGTATGGTAAGTCAATTGTTTCTGTTCAGTGCATTATGAAGTGGGCTAAATCAGTCTATGGTCACTACACTTATTATCAGGGTCCCCAGCATCATGGTTATTGTCAGGGTCTGGTTTCTCTAAGGCCTCCAAAATAATGGAAAAATTATGTCCTTTCCCTCCTATGATGTACTGAAACCACATGGAATTAGTAAAAATAAAGAAGTAAATATTAGCTCTCTTTCAGAGAATTTATTTCAACTTACCTTCTACCATATGAAGCAAATGCTAATGAATGCACTGTCTTACAAGTGACGTTATAAGGAAAAGACTGTTGTGCTTGTTCCTGAACAGACCTGTGGGTAATCAGATAAGATCAGTGAATAAGGTAAGATAACTCCAGAACAACATTGAAATATGGTTGATAGTACTTATCTAGCACATTTTTAGGGGTTCTCCACTGTGATGCACTTAAGCCTAATCAACATAAGAACTTATAGGTGTGCCATATGTGTGCCCATTTTGATGTGGCAAATTTACTAAGGCTTGGTCTCATATAATAGAAAAGTTCATGCTTGAGATGTGGATGCTGATAATGTTTCAATTTGAAACTGACAAAACTAGGACACAAGGACATAACTGATGATATTATCCATAAAATCTGACTTTGAAGAAAATACACAAGAAGATGCCCGACAATATTATGAATATGAAGTTAAAATGAGATATTACAACAAGCTGAAAACTAACTTATGATTTAATAAATTTCTCCATCCCCTTGACAGAGAGCCAACTGAATGATGAGTAGCTCAGCAATATGCTTGACATTGCTGCAGTAAGACTGGGATAGTGCAAAGTTTTGACAATAAACCAAAACACTGTCATAATTCTGTTACGCAAGACATCTATACTCCCTGTCTATACTGCCCTGGGTCTATACTGCAATGGTGAAACACTTAGAGAGAGTTTCACGCTCCTTAGAACAGTACTTACTTATTGAAGCAAACATAAAGGAACTTTTTATTTGGTCTTCTTTTAGCATATTCCTTCAATGTACTTGTTTTTCCAGTTCCTACAAAAATAAAGAAAAGTCTACATTTTACAAGAAGTGAAAGTGATAACCAGAAACACTTAGTACACATGTGACAATGGCATGATTAGCAATCTAACAGTTAAGTACATTCAAGTCACATCAGAGCTAAACTAGTTACATTTGTACTAACTACTTCCACCAAATGATGTGTTAGGGATTTGATGCAAGCATCATACTTGTAGTTTCCCATCAAAATTATTAAGCCATTTCTATAATAAAATAGTCCACACAATATTGGTTACATTAAATTACAATTGAATCCTGGAAGTTACATTTATACCTGTGATACAGTATATACATGACTTTAGTAACAAAATTAGTTAGCAACTAAATCATATACAATGAAAATTGCATGCAATGAAACAAAACGTCTGGTAAACACTGCTTACCTGCAAAGGCCATAATTTTCACTATGTCATTTTTTTCACAATCAAACTTGACTATTCTCTGCTGTTCATGGGTAAAACGAAGTCCTCCTCTCAGACCAACCCTGTGGGTGTGTGTGTGTGTGGGGGGGGGGGGGGGGTTAGAGATTAAACACACACAGTATACTGATAATGAAAATAGGTTTTAAACATTCAACCACAAAATGTAAATTAAAGATGACAAAATAAAAAGTCTTGACTAAAACGTTATCAGCTGAACTACAAAGATTGCAACATGTGTAAAGTACACTATAAAATTGAGCTTTCAGTCTATCCTGGTCAATGATGTTCATCAGAATCATGATTCCATAGTAACAGTTGACCTCTGACCTCTCACTGACTCAGTGGTGGTATGATCAACTGATTGTAGATGTTAGACAGTTCAATGCCTCACTTTCTGTTGATTTTGAGATTGCAGCATCTGATGTTGATAGCCTCCCTGATATTTTCTCAGGAAATCATTTGGGGATGTACCAAAAATGGAAATTTATCAGCCCTTGTCTTCTTTCATAACTACAAATACAACTTTAACCCCAGAAGTGACTGGTGACTGTTGAACACCACCACCCTAGGCCTTTGGTATAGACTCTTTCCAATCAGCTGGTGTGGACACTATCACATTATAAATACTGATAAATTACAACTTACCCATAACTGACCAGTGACTGTTGACCACCACCCCTTGGTATAGACGCCTTCCAATCAGCTGGTGTGGACACTGTCACATTCTCATAAAGATACAAGGCATAGAAAACTCTGTAATGAATTCTGGAAAACAACAAACATTGAAACATCAATACTGAGTACATATAGTGGAAAATAACCAAAACATAACATTACCTCATACTGGATTGTTGAAACTGTTCAATAACTTTTTAGTGTACCATGACTTTTCTCATAAATAATTAAAAACAAGCCTTCATCAATGACATACTCCCCAACTTGTATTTTTATGGCAAATTATTGTGCAAATCTGAATGGTGTTTTGAGATACAAAACTTCATAATTTATTGACCAATTTGCTATTTGACCTTGAAAATGGAGATCAAAGGCAAAGGTCAAGATATGAAAAGAAATCTGACCTTTGGGGTACAGACATTTAAATGGAGTCTTTGCTTATTCAACTTCTTGAGTTCAAATAGAAAGAAAAATGTTGGTCATTTCACCTTGAAAATGTTTGTCAAGGTCAAAGTTTCATTAGAAAGCTCATTTATAATTGTTCAACTTTATCATAGCCTTGCTGATACATATTTCAATCTTACTTACCCTCTGTTGAGATTGTGTATTGAATGTAGTGCAAACAAGAATGTAGCCACACAGTACAAACACTCAATGACATCAGAAGCCAAAGTTGTAGTAGAATTATTCAGTAACAGCTGTAGTATCAGTTGTATGTCTTTCACTGTTTCTGACAAGACAACAATCATTGCTATCACACACCAAGGGTTTGGTACCTGAAATCAAGCAGAGTTGAACAAGAGTTGGTAGAGATTCTCAGTTTTAGCAGTGCATAGACTTAGCAAACTTTAAGTTACCCTCTCAGTTTTACAATCTCATATAATATTATGAAGTCTTGTTAGAAGACTTCATTATGTCTGCACTTGGAAGGTCATTGAACAAAAAGCTGAGGATGACAGTACTATTGGTGCACAAACCCTCAACAGCACCTTTGGCATTATGTGACCTGCACTGCATGAAAGGCTGGCATTTCCATTTCCATTTATGTGGCGGTCACACAACAGAGTTGCCGAAAATATGCCACCACTTTTCATGCAGTGCTGTAGTACGAGAGTCTAGCAGCTAAACTAATTACTATCCTACTGTATTGATACAAACAGACATTATGTACTCACATCATCCACTATTGTATCTGATAATTTCTCTTTCATAACATTCACTGCAAACTCATACTTTGGATGTTTCTGGAGGTGATCCACCATCATAGCATTGCTTCGTCTTTTGAATATCTTCATGTACCTGGGAAATTTCAAAATTGATGAAAGAATATCAACATGATGTTTATAGTTTGTAAAATCAGTACATAGCAGTTGATTTGATAGATTTTATTCTCCATACATTTGAATCAAAATAGTGTACATGTACCAAGAAATCCCTCCGGCAAGTCTTGACCTCAGATCTCAACCTTTAGACTCAAAGCACAGTATACGTATAAGACTAACGTTATGCTTCTTGAGCTGATACGACCATTGGTAAACAATATTGATTTGTTGCAATTATTCACAGCATCAAAGTCAGATACAAAAATACAACTCACATCATAAAATATAATAAATATCCATCGATATTATGTGACATACTTATAAAGACCTTTGCTTTTTTACCATTATGCCCAAATGGATTTGCACAGTTTTCACCATCTTGTCAAAAATTAAAAATTCGTTAATCTGTATGGTACCAGTATGATAGCCTTATTTCATCTTTTTGAGTATGCAACCAATAGAGTTCATTTATACTGGCGTTAAATGTAGAGTTGAATTTCTTTCCTCCATCCTTTGTATCTTTAAACTTACCTGACAATCTGGAGTAAACAATCATCTTCAGACACCATCTTATTCTTCCGCATTATTTGCATAATTTCTTTGTGTGTTGGTGGGTCTTTCAATTTCAGTTTGTGATACTTCTTCTTCCAGGGCATAAACTACCAATATCAACAGATGAAAATATACATCTGATCAAACCATAATGATGAAGGATCAATTAGCATGTAATGCCATGATGTAAGATACCTCAGATTCTTTCATCATTACAGATTGGACATATGAGGATATGTATAAAATTCCAAATACGGACAACACTGAATACATTCATGACTCATGGTGATGATGTTGTGGACACACGACTTAACACCAATTATTTCAGGGTAAATTTCTGATCAATCACCTATATCTGTTTTCCTTGCTATCATTCAAATTATCATGTTTATCATCAACACACAGAAACAGTTTTTCTCATATTTCCAGAACCAAATAATTTTTTCCCAAAACATTCTTAGTTTGGTCTTAATTAGGATGATGCTATGCAATACTAAGTGAAGTATATTTTGTGAAATTTGTGCCATCAAGCTGTTGATCATTACAAATTATCTCACCATAATTCAACGAGTTAGATCAAATTCTACACAATTTGCTCAGTGGTATGAATATGGTATGAATTCATAAATGGTTGTATCCATTACCTGTGGATCAGATATGATGCCATTCCACAATTGACAAACTCTATTGACATTTAGACAAAGATCTATCATTGGCAGTTGACTAAAGATGTTCTCTATCACTTCCACTGGCAGTTCACCAAAATAATCTTCACCCTCCTCTTCCTCTATGTTGACCTCCTCTCCTAGCAATCCATATGTATTTGGAGCAGACTCTGTGTCAATGTCATCTGGCATAGATTGTAATGCCATCAGGTCATCCATTTCAGTGTCATTTTCAAAAGCTACTAGATTCATGTCGATTTCATCTTTGTCTGTTTCATCTGACACATCATCAGCTGGTTTAGTTGATGAACCTGCTTTGCTTGACTCTGTCAATAAGTTTGGTAATGACATCAGGTTGTTCATTTCAGTGTCATTTTCAAATGCTACTAGATTAATGTCAATTTCATCTTTGTCTGTTATATCTGGACAGGTTACTGTTGCTGGTTTGAACATGTTTGATTCACTTATTGCTGACGTGCAAGTGGAGGACTTTGAGTTATCATCAGTCAGGGCATTAGGAAGATTGGCAGTCTGGTTGGCAGATGTCATCCCTGCAAATATTGCTTGCATGGACTTAACCACACCACTCTCTTTAGCTGAGTTAGCTGATGATCCTGGTGTTTTTGACCTTGACCATGACTTTGGTGATGCAATTGTAGCTTTAGGACTCTCCCATGATTTTGTTGGCATGTACTGTTTTGAAGGAGTTCGCTGCAATGAACTTGATGATGTCGATGCAGGCTGTGTTCTTGCATGGACAATGTTATTGCCAATACAACTTTTTCCCAATCCTAAACTTACATAATGTCTTTGGTTTGGTTTTGTACTCTGGTTTGCAAACTGCATTGTGGATGATTTATACCATTTGGTATTCTGGCTAACATTTGGTTTGCAAGTTTCCCTTTGCACTGGTCTGTATGGTGTCTGTTTCTTACCCTGGTTATTTTCATATGTATTATCAATTTCTAGCATTGCTTGTGAGGCCATCAGGTCATCTGTTTCAGTGTCATTTTCAAATTCAAGAATATTGGCATCTACCTCATTTGTGCTTGCAATGCCACCAAAGCTTTGTGATGCTGTGGGGGGTTCTACTTTTCTTGAAATATTCAAGGTTGATGCTGATGCAGTAGACCTTGACCATAAGCTTGGTGATGACATAGTGGGTTTTGGACTGCATTGTACATCTGGCAATGTACATTGTTTTGCTTGTGATCCTTGCAGATGTGAAGTTGCTGTTTTTTTCTGTGGCTCTAACATGTATGATGCAATTTTGTTTTGCTTTGAAGCAAAATGAGATGCTGTTGAAAAACTAGCTTTTCTGCTTGGCCTATTTTTATGTGCATTAGATGCATTCTTGTCTAATGCCCTACTGTTGTACACTTGATATTGTTGGTGTGGAGTTGGGTGTGGTGATACAGCAGTAGTTTGAGAGTTCATTTGGTCAGTTATACGTTCTTGGGTTTGATATTGTTGGTGTGGAGTAGGGTGTGGTGATACAGCAGTAGTTTGAGAGTTCATTTGGTCAGTGATATGTACATGTACTTGGGTGCTACATTTTGATAACAATCTGCCATTACTGGTAGTAGTAGAAGCTCTTTTGAACTGTTTACTGCTCCTTGGATACAGACCCCTGTTAGTATCTTTGCTGGATTTCGGAACTGTTGTAGGATTTGTCAGGGCATTTGTGCCACTTGCTGTGGATGATCTTTTCAAATATTCTGCAGAGTTCATTTCAAGTTTTCGCTTTTTCTGGTTTTGTTCTCCTGTTGTCCCCCTAAAATCTGAACTATTTTCCAAAGATGACATCTCTGATGATGAACTTTCTGATTTCCTAGTAGATGTAGATACTACTTTGGCATAAAATCTATCCAGGGTACTTTGTCTCATTGCTATTCTTGCATGACATCAAACTTGTGTTGTTTAGTTTCAGAATGATGGGTTCAATGGCTGCTATACACCTGCAAAGGAAAATGGAAACAATGCATCACCTCATAATATTACATTTACAATTTCTACACTATCACATTATATCTATTATTAATAATATTAAAGTTTGGGTTCACACTAGTATGGATGCCAACATGATATCAAATTATCTCTATCCCCGTCTGACCAAATGAGAAATCATGAACCAAAAGATGTTCATGCAAATGAGCAAACCCCCAACAAAAGAATGTAAACAATATATATATATATATATATATATATATATATATATATATATATATATATATATATATATATATATATATATATATATATATATATATATATATATATATATATATATATATATATATATATATATATATATATATATATATATATATATATATATATAATATAAGATGCATCATTTTCTTTTTACATCAACCTTAAATTTCGCCCTTTTTAAGAAAGCATTGTTTTTATTAGCATTATTTTCTTATTCAAACATTTATCTATTTTACTAGCGTATTACACATATTTTGTATAGTTTCAAGTTACATCAGTATTTTAAAATTCCAGTCTGTGTATTGTTATGGAAAGCGCACTGAGACGCAGTGTAGTGCGCTCTTTTATAAGAAATAAATTATTATTATATTATATTGATCACATATGCACATACTTATTCTAGTGTTTATCAAGTTTTAAGTTCGAAAACACCGCATCACCGTCAGATACTGACGATTAGCTACTGTACTGTACTTACCTAGCTATGGGAGAACCTGGACGGCTGCTGGTATAGTGTTGGTGTAAGTTAGGACCGTTTTTTTAAAATGTCTTTATCTGCCTCGTAAACATAGTCAATGAGTGACTATGCGTAGCGTAGCGTTGGTAAAGTAACCTTTGACCTCAGACAACAGTGCCCTCTACTGACAGATTGTAAAACAGCTGGTTCTGCACAGAATGAGTGAAAAGTTTCTCAAAGCTGCTCAGCAGGGCGATATCAAGACGGTCAGTATTGTTTTAGAAAGGAATGGCGATATTCTAAAGTATCTGACATATTGTCATAAAAGATCTGGTGATACCGCGGCACATTTAGCTGCAAGACACGGTCACGTCGCTGTTTTGAAAGTACTCCAAAGTTATGGGGACCATTTCAAAAATGAAAATCTGGATGGAAAAAGACCGCTACATGAAGCTGCACTATCTGGACAAATAGAATCAGTCAATGAATTATGGAAATATTTACAGCGTAATGTTGGCAATCACAATATCTCCATTCATACAAATTTAAGGTATACAACTACCTCTGGTACTTGTGGCCCTCAAGACGAGACACTGCTGTTTAATACAAATAAACAGATGAAGCCTTGGTAATTACATGGGCACACACTCAAATTATTTCAGGATGATTTCACACAGGAGACCTCCCATGGGTATGGCCCTTATGAGGTTTCAGGACAACAGCAGGTTATGGTATTTCCTAACAGTGTGAGTCATACTTGTATACAGACAGCAACCATCTTGTCTCCTACCTGAGATAGTATAACACTGTATGGACTGATGACATCATAACATCCATATATTCTGTATGATGCTAAATTCTAGGACTCCTTTGATGTTGGCATGTACCAAACACAATTTAAACATTGTACAAGAACTTGTAAGAAATGGAGCCAAGCTGACTCTGAAGAACAAAGATGGCTGGAATAATTTTCATATTGCTGCAAGGTTGGTCATTTGATTATAATTTTATAATCTTTGAATTTAACTCTTCCACGATTATTGAGGTATTTATATAGACAGCGTAACCTAATGTAAAACTTTTTCAGAGGAAATGGAACATTGCAACAAGATAACGACATTAATTTATATGAAGTCATGATACAGTTCAACCAACAAACTTGATATATTATAAGTCACTGTTAAGATATACATATGGGATAATCATGATAAAGCGAATAAAAAATGAAGGACACAATATTCCAACTGAGGTCATTTGCATGTATGAGATATTTGGTACAAAATTCTTAAGATGTTATTATCTTTACAGGGAAGGAAACCAAGAGATACTAAATTACCTGCTAGATGATAATCACAATATTTGGAACACTGTCAGTAAGAACAAAAGAACACCTCTTCATACTGCAGGTAAAGATTAATCTACACACATTGAGAGTGACATGGTCTGTAACTTAAGATATACTGGTATGTGTTACTATGTCAGTGATGTTCAGCATATGTCAATAATTTGTCTTGAAAGTCGGAGTACTGTAAACCTATGGTCGCTGTAACTGGGGTACCGGGGGGGGGGGGGGGGGGGGAGAAATTATCTCTTTGATCAGATGATAATGTAAGAGGTTTATTTTATATAAGTATAGTGATAAGTTGAAATCATTATTCATTGGGGTGTGGACCCCAAACTGAATCTGATTTGATCTATTACACCATACTGTATGTACTGCTGCACAATTTTTACCCACAGGTGATTCAGTAGTGTACTGTGCAGGTTTTATGATAGTACAAATAAGTCATCATATCTAAACAAAACAGTTTTAAAAGACTTTCCAGGTGCAGCCTGTGGAACTTTAAGATGTAGAAAGTTGATCCTTCATTTTCAACTGACCCCAAATATTAGTTTGAGTATAAATAGCCTCATTTGGCATACTCCATTGATACCAAAAAGAACCAGTCACTTTGATTAAGAATAATAGACAATAGAAATATATTGTTTTAGAAATGAAAATTATACAAATTGATCATTTTAATCACTTTTAATTTTTATAATAATTCATTAGTACTAAAGACCTATTCATAAATGATCTACTATAACTCATTGTTTTGATATGCCTGTAGCTCTGCATGGTAAATCAGAAGCTGTCCATTTATTGCTGGAGAGGTGTAACTATACAGTGGATGACATGGATAGTTGTGGTACAACTCCATTGATGGATGCCATCAGAGCTGATCATACTCAAGTTGCAGAACTCCTCATTACAAAACACAAGGTGTGAACTGTGTTATATCTTTTGTTCCTTGTCATCAGTATACCTTAACAAAAAGATGCAATCAAATTAAGGTCATTGAGTAGTGAAGGCTAGTCAGTAGGGTTCATGTAGTGTTAGGATGAACTTGCAAAGACATACTTTCAGTCATTTAGAGGTCTGTATGTCAGATTAGGAATAACATGACATGTAAAAATAATGAGTTTCCTGGCAGTATTATAGAAAGAGTTGGTCTTGAGGAAAAAATGATCCCATCTCTAATGTAAAAAGTTAAATCATTAACCATCCATCAGGAAAAAAGATTTTTTATCACATTTGGAAACTTTGAGCAAGTGGAGTATTCAAATTTAATAGTATAGATCGTGCAGATGAACCACCTTCTGATGACATCTGTTTCTGTTAAATGCAGATAGATGATAGAGCTAGAAACTAATATCTTTACACATCATGATCTTACTGATGTGTACACTAGTCAAAAAAGAATGTCGTTAGAACACCTTATTTACATGAATGAGTCCACCTATAACATTGTTGCCGGTAAGTTTTGTTGGTAGAGCATAGGGCAGACCAGTGTTTACCAAGGTATTGTTTTCTATCAGTTCATTCATGATTTAATAAATGAAGTATTTCTTTTTTTGATGGTTTAGTCACACAAGCAATCAATGGTATATTTCACTCTAAATTCATTTACTATTTATCTCCTCTCTTGAAGTACGGATACTTAGGTTATAGTTTAATTTGTAATCATCTGCATACTAGTATGTTGTTTTTTTCGGATGTTCTGATTTTTATACTTGTGAGTTTGTGAAATTTGTGCCAGGCTATTTTGTGTTGTTTCTCTCTTTTGCCGATGACTGTTGTTAGTTTGTTTCAGATAAATCTTTACACCATTCATTGGTAGAATTGTGTATTTTACTTAAATATTAGTCTAGAAATATACACAAAATGAAAGAAAAAATAAATCTAATAATTATGTTCTTATACACAGGCAGATTATCAGAAATGTGATGTCCTTGGTAGACAACCAATACATCTTGCATCACAATCAGGTGCAGTAGAATCAATTGATTTGCTGATTAAATACTATGGTGTGTCTGTTGATGCCATGACAACCAAGACTGGTCTGACACCACTTCATCTAGCAGCCAAGGTAACCATGGAAACATAGTAATGACATCATGATTAACCTTGCCATTATAGTAAAATATGTTTTAATATTTTTTGGAGCATGACCATGGTATATAATTCCCTTACTTTCTGTTCAAACATGTACACCTTTGTTTGTACATGGTATAATGGAGAATCATCATTTATACTTCATTGTTCACTGAATTATCCCTATCACTACCTCTGGCCTCCAACACTAAATGTAAACACAAACCTACTCACTTTTGCACTGTTCTCAGTGATTTTCTTCCATTTGATGTACATTTTAATGGTGTCAATTTTGTTCATTTCATTTGTTCAACAGGAAGGTCAAAACAGTGCAATACAGGGTCTTCTAAGTTACGGAGCAAATGTCAACCTAACAGACTTCAAGGGTAGAACAGGTATGGATGAACTATGTTGGTAATAAACTCAGACTAAAGGGAAAGGATACCTTATGAATTCTCTGTTTATGAAAAACCTTGGATGTTAAACAATGTGTAGGTTTCATTCACTTCTACGTATCAGTATACCGTAATGCTGGTACTGATCACAACTTATATTAGGTAGAAGTGATATAGAGGCCTTGCCAGGTAACTTTCATTAAACATGTTGTCAACTGTTAACAATAGAAGCAGTTTAATGGCAATTCTTTATCAACGCCCATATGTCACTTATGCCCAAGTTCTGATCAATGCCAGCTCTGTACTAATAAGTGAAAGCAAATGAAACCAATACATTGTATCCCTTTTAACATCCAAGTATAAATTCACTGTATCTATCCCTTTTGCCTTGGTAATAGATTCAGATTGACAAGCAATAGAATGCAAATCAAATGTCATTTTGATGTGTCATGTGTTTGTATTTCAGCCTTACACATGGCTGCTGGTGGACAACATACAGATTGTGTTAGTGTACTGTTACAGAGTGGATCTCATAACTGTACAGATGATAGTGGGACTAAACCAAGTGACTTGGCCAACAAACCAGAAATCATAGAACTGTTCACACAAATTGCAAGTGATGTTGATACTGCCAAGAGGTAACAGTGGTGTATGTCTTGCAAAGAACGCTACACACAAATTTCAAGTGATGTTGATACTGGAAGGAGATAGCAATGGTGTATGTCTTGCTAAGAAATCTTAACAACAACTTAGACAGTGACGTTGATATTGGAAAAGGGTACTACCAGTAGTGGTGTATACCTTCTAAGAAGTCACTGTGACATGTAATAAAGTAGATGAGCATCAACACGATGGAATGTAATTTGAAAAGATTTGCCAATCAGTTATCATTTCACTGCAAAATCTACAGGAGTTGATATAGGCAAAAAGATCAGCTGTTGTGGGTGCTCTCCTATTTCTTTCCCACAGACTAGGGGAAGGGATGATAAGTATGCCCCAGTGACAGAATTTAGTCTACAATCAATAGTGCAAGCTGGAAGTTGGCAATGTAATACACACTTTTTGACAGCTGTTGATATGTGAAACCATTATACTAAAGTTATCTGAAGCTTATTGGAATTAACTCACCATATAATAATCAATCAGTAGATGAAATAGGAGTTGCTGATCTCCAGAAGTATCATCCTGTTGGATGAATCAGTTAGCAGAAAAATACAAACAATGAACTGAAAATACCCTTGTAGATTTATAACTTTTTACTGATGAGGTCTGAAACAGTAACATTTCATTTGTATCATCAATGGCAACAACAAAAAATCTACACATGCTGATAAATCATTGAGAATACTTTGCGCATATTTTGAACTTTTGATTACCAAGTTGTATTTCATTATAAAGTATATAAATATAGTCATCAACAAAATGCTGATCATTGTAAACCAAAGTAAACTAATTAATATAAATAAATTTTCATCAAAAACTGGTGTCTTTGTACAGTCTCATAGAATATGACTTAGTAGACAATGTTTTTTTTTTCAAATTGATGGAGATATTACTGGAATACTTGTGACACACAGACATGCACACAGATACAAACACACAGACCAACCATGTCAACACCAGTATTATATCCAGATGGAATGAATAAAAATTGACAAACATTTTATTTCATATTATAAATGTGAACAGATATTTATGAAAGCTATCTTGACCTTGACAATGACCTTTTATCATCACCAATAGTGAAATTACAATCCTAGGTAGTAGGCTACCATTGCATTGCACATAGTTGTCAAATGTGGTTATCCACTGTCAAAACACAACAAAATTATCTGTATTCCAGATAAGAAATTATCCGATAGCCTAACTTGACATTGATAAAAAACCTGATCGAATTGATATGTCATTTTTGTAGTATTATTACTTTCAACACAGAGCGGTGCAAACTGTTAATAAATAATTGTACTTCGAACAAATATTTCATGGGTGATTTGTGTCAAAACTATGTACATTTACATTATAACTCTAAAACACATCTTTTGCTGGCAAACACATTCCAGTAAATTATTGGTCAAAATGGTAAGAACTAAAAAATTACAAATCTTATATACATTTTGTACTTGCTATAAAGTACATAATTCTGTGTTGGTGTTTAAAATCAAGTGTTTCAAAACTTGCTACAACTGTTACACTAACTTGTACTAGTACCTCAAATGTCACGAAGTTAAAATTCAATCACACTGGAGTATAAGTGATACAATTGTTGTGGATGATACTTAAGAATTTTCAACATGAAACATTGCCATACATGTTGCCGTATTGGAAATTCTGATTGTAATATTGAATAACAAATTCAAACAACCAAATATCACTTTACACAAATGTTTGGTGTCATAAACTATCCATTACCTTTATCTGTGTCAAACCTCTCTCCGTTACCTACAGTGTAAGTTGTACCTGAATCTAATGGAGCAGAAATCAAATGATAAAAAAATTGTACATGTCAACATGTGTTAAACCTTTTACTGTAAAATATTTCTATGTACACTAGCACATCATCATTCTGAACAGCTGTCATATGTGGTAAAGCATTGGGAAAGTCACCACAATTATGTATTTTCTTACATATTTATACTATAAATACAAGAAATAGCAGTGAAGTCCTCATTATCACTTGATGAGTATAATGTTGTCCAAGACAAAAAACATCAGTTTGTCAATATTACCGATATATCATATTAGCACACCTTTGGTTGTCGGCGATTTGCGGTCAACTTTTCCTTGTAACAGTTTCCGTTAATACAGTATTTATGCATATAAAGACTTCTATGCATATAAAGTATACAGTGATATACCTAGTAGATTTGTTTTATACTTACTCTTAGTCACTTTGAAAATTGCATTGACAACATTATAAATAGCAAAAAATTACACCATCACAAACGTTATCCAGCATTGGTCTCTTAAACAGTGTAATTCTAAAAATGGGGTGAGTCCACATACCAAAATAATTATGACAATTTCAAATAAAATATACTCTTGGTCCACTGACAGAACAATCCCTATAATTCCCAGTCTAAAAAATATCATTAAAAGAAAGTTACATTCCTCCAAAGACTTATCGTAAATGTAAATATCGTCTTTGTGGACAAATTTCAAGATTTCTTAACACAGGATTCCTATTCCTGGTAGTATAGGCACAGGAATTGGAATTTCAATCCAAGTATGTTCTCTTCACCAATCATTTCTTCCAATATATAAAAATTACAATATGGTGCAGCATTTTGAGAACAATCACTTCACTGTGAGCTGCAGACATGTTGTTGGTTGGTAACTACAATTGTTTATCAGTAGTCAACTACCAGTACCGTTCAATTTTTCCAACACTGTTAATTTTCTGAAGTGTTTGAGATTCCATGTTCTCCTTTGTTTATCTTAGCATAATGCAATGCTTCTGTCCTTGCTTTTAGCCGTGGAAACTCTTCCTGGATAATATCTGTTATCCTCTTCCGTATTTCAATCTGGAAGAAGACATCAAAGATAACGGTTATCTGAATAATATGCAAAGTACCAAAAAATGCAGCAAACTGAACGATTTACAAAGTTGTGGCTGGATACAAATCCTATTACAACAGATTTCAGTCCATACAATGTATACATAATTTACAATTGGAAAGTTGCTCTTAAGACTGTTCCTAGACAGACCTATGTACAGACTGAGACATATTACATGTTTTTCAGAGTCAAGTTTAAAACGTCTTAAAAAAGCCCACTGCGGTGTGAAACTAGTCAAGGATTCAAGTCAAATTTGTACCCATATATTTACAGCTGAAGTTAAGATATGCACTAATTTATTATTTGTTTACTTCTTACAAGAAACAAATCTTTGTGTAGAACACGTTAACATAGTAATCAACTTACTGGAGTTCTGTTTTCTTCTCTGAGTTGTTTGAGTATATCTTGAAATTGGAATGGTTTGCCAACAAGCATTGTAACAGTCTTTCCAATACGAGGTATATATGGTGGGTTATTTGGCAATATGTCATCCATCCCGGTATGCCAGAATGGTATCACTATAGGATCCACTTTACATTCAGCTATAAGTCTACCAACACCTGTGAACAATCAATCTATGTATCACTATAGGATTCACTTTACATTCACCTATAAGTCTACCAACACCTATAAACAATCAATCTATTGTCAGTTACATACTAATAGCCAACTGATGTAACTTTTGATCACTTTAATAGTAACATTTTGATTCAATGACACTGTAATAAAACTACACACAACTCATCTAGCAAAACAAAATGGAGAATAACATTATGAAACTAAAACTAGATCAGAAGTTGTGTTGTATGTTTAATTTTCTTTCCATGTTGTCACAAAAAGAAACATCTCAAACTTGATGCAGTGTTAACTTTACCATTTAGTGTTCACTTTTTAATACTACAATAACCTACACATGGATTCATTACTGTGAAGTACTAAAAAAAACAGCAACCTGTACTGGCACTTACCCCATTTCAGTCTCAAATCATCCTTTGTCAAATTCACTTTTCCTTCAAGACAGAACAATAAGATGACATGAACAAATTACACATCATCTTTGCTATCACAATTAAAATGTGTTTTAATTAACAAGTTTATCAACAAAAACAATTACCGATATCCTCAATATCTGATTATATGCAAATTATAATCATTATGAGTCACCTGTATGCTAATTATGTACTTTGATAAGTAATCCTCTATGTATCGATATCTTGGTTATGTATATGGTATATTTTAATGAAATAAATGTACATTTTGCCAAGATTAAAGTGGTCATTATGTGGATGACGACAAATCATTAATGGATATCTATTTTGGATTTATAATAATTTATTAATTCACAATTTTAGCATGTTTTCCTACTTGAAGAAAAAACGTGAAAGTAGACTAAGTTCAGGCAAGTCTGTGTGTGTGTCACTTAATAAATTGTACATGCAATAACAAATTTTTACAGAGATTTTAGCTTCTTGCAATTTATTGAGTAACAAACATAGACTTGGTCTAACTTTCACATAGTTTTTTTTCAAGTAGGGAAACATGGTATAGTTATTTTACAAATGAAATCCAAAATATAATGTTACCCTTTTGTCATCTGTATGGCCACCATGCAATGTTGGTGACACAATTCATTTCATTCCTGTTTTTGTTAGTTTTGATAGTTTCCCAACCTTATCTGCTTTGACTGCCTGTATTTCCCAATAAAGTGAAGCAATCCAAATTTCATAAAACTGTTCATAATTCTTTGTAAATCTACTATCATCATCACTGAAATACTGGTTGATTGCAAATAAAATGAATATGTGATAGCCTCTCCTGTCTCACTTTTAAGACAAGTTATATCATGAAGTAATCATTGGCATGAACATTTGCTAAATAGGTCTGAAAGTAGAATATTATTCATCAATTTAATATCACTCCAAACAGACCAAGTAATATTGATGAATCATCAGAGAGGATTTTGTGGACTAATATTTCTTATCTAAAAGTCAAAACTGTCCAAATTCATGACGATATCAGGTACATAAAATCTACATCTAAAAACCAAGTAATAATCATATTTGTAGTACCGTACCTTCTGGAAAGATATGAACCCATCCTCCTTGATTAAGATACTCTACACACTTATCCATTCCTTTCTGATAAACTCCATCACCTGTATTCAAACATCCAGGACAAATATCAGTTACTACATGTACAGTCCGAACATGAACCTGAATGCTGTTATGTAGATGTTATTGAATTATTTCATTTGGTTTGCAAGTTAGTTTCATCATTTACTAAAGTTGTGCCATATGTCGATTGTAATGTGAGACAGTAATTGTCTGCATTGCACACTATCGTTTGATAGAATGTTTCAAGCAATGGCAAGCATGTAAAAGTCTATTTGAGAGACAACCATATTAAATCAAAGTATACTATTTATTATTGTAACTTGTAATGTTTTTCTTTCCATACAACTAATGTAGACACTGTACATCTAAGTGTTGAATAATTCTATTTTTTTAAAAGTTAAATGTAGTTGCCCTCTTGACAAAGATAAAGCAGATTTTAAGTTTGTTTAAGTGTTCTTTTAGCACCGTTATCTACATTGTATCATGAAAATTTCACTCATGACATTAGGTTGTGAAATAATTTGGTGATGTCGTGCTCACACTGAATTTGATGCTATATGCTTGCATCATAGTGAAAACCAAACCACTATTTTGTGCATACAAATCAGTTCTCACCAGAGTAGTTTTATTACCAAAGACCAAAAAAACAGTACAATGATCATACCTCTAATTACTGGTACACATTTGCCAAGACTAAAGAACCACGTGTTTAGTTTGTTGGTGTATAAAATATCACTTGCTGCTGGAGTCCTAGAGAAGTCATTGAAAGAAGATGGATGATGTCATGATCACGTGAGAAATACACAAAGTATCAGAGGTAGAGCTTTACAACTTCATCTGACAACAATGCTTGCCAAGTGAAATAGACTGCGATCATTCATTCTACACAAAAGCTCAAGATCACATAGTGCCATTTGTATGGAAATTTGTTGTTTCGGATAAACAAAAATGTAATAATAACACAATCCCATGTCACATGAGTTCCAGTGTGGGTACTCAGGGGTATTTGCACTCATGCTTACTAGTTGCTGAATACAATACTGTTTGCACTCATGCTTTCCTGCTGCACTTCACTCACTATGCCCTTGATAATACTGCCACAGGGAACACTGTAAGCACCCATTCATATATCCCGAGTATGCCACACTTGCACTCACATGTCCATGGGGTTCTGTCATATTATCTTGTAATCTAGTGTGTTTAGTCAGAAATTTCAGTAGATAATCTGCAATCTTGATCTAGTCTAAGCTTCTACAAATGACTTCAAACTGTTTTTGTATTTTACAATAAAGTACAGTTAAATACACTCACATTCTTATCCTAGGTTGGTTTAAGATTGTTCTCCATGTTAGACTTCCTGTAAAACAAAAACAATTTGAGACGTCCGGTAAAATAAAAACACACATTCAGAAAAAATACCCCGACATTCTACATATCACTTTGTGCATTGTAAGCTGCTACTATTGCCATTACAAGAAATCAGTTATAATGTTTACATTATGTATCCAATTATGCTGATACAACTTACTGCATTCAAATACCAGTCAGTGCAATGCTAGACTGTACATCATGTCATTCCACCCTCACTGGGGTTGACGCGTGAGGGCGTCCCGTCATGGTGTACCTTACAGACTAATACAATACTGATTTACCACCTTAATTTAAGGCTAATCATGTGACCTTCAAATTAACTAATTATTTGCAACTATGCTGGTGTGATGAACTTAAACAGTAGAAGTAATGAAATAACTGGAAATTTTAACATTTAACTCCCCACCTTATTACTATGTGTGAATTATCAACTATGGTTGAAAGTCTGCTTTATTACAATTCCATTATCAACTATGGGTGACTGTTAAGTGTTTTTGCTAAGGTGTTTGGGAACTAAGGAAAACTCTGGTGTAAACTTGCATGGTTTTCCATGTATTTACCATGTACCATAATTTTGGTGGGGAACCCTGATAATATATTCAAAATAGGTACCTACAACCCTTAACAAAAACACTGGTATACAAGTGGACATGGGATGGATACATAGCCTTAATGTAGGTTTTATCTTACTTTTGGATATCAAACTTCTACATTATATCTAAATCACACATACTACCTAGTCATACAAAAGTTAAAACTACTGGACACCTCAAACTGTAACAGCTATGCTGTAACAGTTACACATACATCACTACTGTGGGTCCTTATAGGGGAACACCATTTGATTTCAGGGGGGGGGGGGGGTTACAGGCCAAAAGTGGGGGGGGGGGGGGATTTGCTGACCAACTCAAGACATACACAAGATATTTCTTCCAGTGTTGCGCTAAATAAAAAACAAATTTCTTCTGCTGAAACTAGCAACAAATGCCAAATTCCTAGGTACTCAGTACATGTGTCTCTGGTGCCACCATCGGCTCCTAAACACCAGATAACACTCTTGTATTCAAAAAAAATTCCTCCCATACTTGCCCCCACTGCATCTTTGTATTTTGATTCAAATTTTACCTAATATTATTACTACCTTAACTGTTACTACCTCAACATGTTAAAATGGCAACAGAGAGCATACTCCGAGTCCTTGAATTTCAAAAATCTCCCTCCCCAACCAACCCCACTTTGCTCCCTCTATATTCGATACAAATTTTTACCACCTACTTTCATATTGGAATAAACTGCATTCATTGTTACCTCCTACTTTTAAAATAAGCTACATCCATCATGTATGTCTCATGTTATAGGGAAATTCCCTTTCAAACATATCTCTTGCCGACAAAAGATATGCCAGTGAAGCTTGCAATATTTGACAAACAGATAAGATTACTCTAAAAGTTGTATGTATGTATGTATGTATGTATGTATGTATGTATGTATGTATGTATGTATGTATGTATGTATGTATGTATGTATGTATGTATGTATGTATGTATGTATGTATGTATGTATGTATGTATGTATGTGTATGTGTGTGTGTGTACATACGTACGTACATATACGTACGTACGTACGTACGTACGTACGTACGTACATACATACGTACGTACGTACGTACGTACGTACGTACATATATGTGTGTGTGTGTGTGTGTATGTATATGTGTGTGTGTGTAAATATTTTCTTACAATAGTATGCAATTTTATGATCACATAATTTCTTCCCTCAAGAAAAGTGGTTTGAGCCATTGGCTGGGGGGGGGGGGGTAAGTTCATTGATGGAATAAGGGATAGGGGGGTTACTTATTAAATTATTAAAGTGACATTTTCAGTATGCTTAGTTTCAGATCTCCACAAGCATTCACAAAATAGCAGCATTCACATTGCATGAATTACTGGTCACTGTTTGCTCTACAACATCACATGGCCAAACAGAATGCATTATTTACATTTTATTTTTTCTGTCTTACTCATTCACTCATTGGCCCTTTTGGGGATCATAATTTCAGTAGATGAAGAGTTTCTTTCTTTGATGCTCATGTTAATCCTAGAGTTTTTAAAGTCAACAAAAACTGACAGCATTCAGTATGGACATGAACTCCAATAATTTGCAGGGAAGGAAACAAACTTTGGTGCCTTTTTTAATCAAGCTACCACCCAGGAAAGGAAAACATTGCTGCCATGCTAAATGAGCTCAGTTCCTAAACCTGATCTTCTATAGGTACCTCCTTATACTTTAGTTATCAATCTTTGTATATAGTTTGACAAAATGCTTGGGTTTTCAGCTGATATACTGTTTTTAATATTATGCAAACTCTGTATACTTGACAATACTACTAGCATAGGATACAGACTGTGCTATGGGATAACATCATTAAAAAATTTTCCCATCGTATGTGGCAACCATTTTCAGTCATGTCAGATCAACAGTGATGGAATTTTGAGCTTCAAGGAATTTTTCTCCCCCCCCCCCCTTTTCTTTGTGTGTGTGTATTCTTAATAAAGACAAAATCCAGTATCGACAATAAACAGTATTCAGACACCATCATTTGCATGGAAAATATCTTAGGATTTCAGACACTGGCAATAATTCTATCAGCTGCAAACTCTTTAGATTTCCCCAGACAAAATATACAAGATTGATTTCAAAGCTATAAGAAACAACCTCGGTGAAAACATAAATGACCTATGTAGATTCATTGATTCTACTCTGGCCTAACACTTTCTTACCACCTAACAATGGCTCATCTAGGCATGATGTGTGGTTACACATTGTAACTAAGGGACGATGCTTTGCTCTATTTGCTACTGCTTCCTGGAATATTTCGACATTGTGACCATTAAACGAGTTTAACCACTCTGCAAAATAAACAAAAATCATGATTTGAGACTTGCGAATGAACTAGGAGATTTCTCACCCCACAGAGCAGGTTCATCTAAACATGATTCATGGTTGCACACAGTAATCAAAGGTGTTCCTTTTGGCCTATTGGCTACTGCCGTCTGTAAAATGTCAGTATCGCAGCCATTTAATGTGTTCACATATCCTGAAACAAAATACATGAATATCATGAAAATCTCTTGGAAAGAACAATCCTTTATTTTTGAAAATCACAGCACTCTTTTCAAGTTGAAGGTAACAGTGTTACTTCTATTTGAGAGTTTGGGTGGACAAATGACATTAACTTTTGGTGACAATATCAGAGGTTTACGACATTTTGTATTAATTCAGTGCTGAGATCCCCTTAAAATAAAGGTATTCAAAGCTGGTGAGGTCTGTCTGTGTGAACTTATCCATATCTGGAGGGTTACGAAATGGTCGGGTCTTGAGTTCTGTTGTTTATGATAACATGAAATGAAATGGGTCTATGTTGTGATATATTACATATAAGGAAGTTCCTTTCTCGGAATGTGGGTGTGTGCATCAGAGAGAACTGCCATCAATATTTAAAGCAGACAGTACATTACACTTAGTTGGTATAGACACTTAGGTTGGCCTATGCTTTGAATGATTGTGAGAGTATAATGTGTGGATCTCTACACAGAAACTGTACGACTCAAGTTAAATAGAAGTGTTTTAATTTGTATAATACTTCCACCTCCATTATCATCATCATCATCATCATCATCATCATCATCATCATCATCAAATACTAACTACGTAGCAACAGAGTGGCTAATGTACTAATGTGTCGATCACATGGACTTCATGTGTTCAACACTGTATTGAACCTTGATTCTTGATCATGTGCACTGCAAGAAACTGAAGAGCAGATGGAGGAGTCAATGACCTAATGGTTACAAAACTGGTGATGAATTTCAATCGTGCATTTTGAACACTCTGAAGCTACATCACTGTCATCAAAATGCACGACAGAAACCTTACATGTAATAACATACACTGATTACACATGGTACATGCTATGCTTAACATTGTCATTGACGTTCTCATAATATGTATCCAGATTCCAGGCGTCAACGTAGTGTGACGTCACTGAAGTATTCTCCATGTTCATTACTTACTCAGCCAAAGTTGGGAAAACACCGCTACACCTGTGTTGGCGACCCATCCACCAAGGTTGAACAGACGACTTGGTTTAGCAGGGAAAACCCACTGTCCTTTTTCCAATGGCATGTTTAGAAATCAAATTGTAAATTCAGTGAGGCGAGATGTGAAACGCAAGTTCGGCTGGCGTCAAAGTCTGACGGACGGCTGTAATTTGAAAAACTTTCGCTCGAAAACTCTGTCAAAATAAACGAAAGACATGACCCGGTGCACATATGAACGTTCACACTTATGTATTACAATTTACAAGAAAGGTAAACCAAGGTAAGGTCGACAGAGCACCCGCATGTCGGCTGGTCGACTGCACGTATCCGGATGGAAGCCCGCCCTCACAGACGAAACACGTTTAACTGCCATGCATTGACAACCGCCCTCACACATGTCACATACGAAAGTTAGTCATGTTCTTAGACACGACAGTCGCAGTCGTGCCTTTTTCGCTACGTTCCATCTAAAATAATGCCGTCGCCTAGCTCCGTAGCACTGAATATTTATATGCGTACTGATAGGAACTGCGAGTGCCGAAGGCACGAAAGCTCGTGCCACCGGCACTCGCTGTTCAATCAGTAAGCGGTTATAGTATTGCTACGCATCGGAGCGAGGCGACGAATTTAATTTTATTTAGATAAAAACGTAGCAAAAAAGGCACGAACGATTTAAAGGAATTTTAACCTATTACATGTAAAGTTATCGACTCGATGAAGTCTAAAGTCAGTGCAAAGCATGATGTATCAGTGTCAAGATTCTTCAAGTATGTCAGCATCTTGTATTCCAGATTTTCGTCCAAATTCTAGTGTATCTATGTCAAGGGAAGAGTAGAGTATAGGGTTAGGAATCTTGATAATATATCCTGTATCTCAGATGTCACATGATGAACAGTAAGGCCTAAAAAAAAATTTTGTTTGGTTCCGGTTACCCGACTCAACCTAGTTTTTCAAGCCGACCCTAAACTTGTTTTTACATATTCAAGAAAAAAATAATAAAATAAAACTGTTCTTCCAATCTGTAATGGCTGTACATCTGATGAGAAGAAACCAATAACACAGACCATATGGAAAACAACAGAAAACATAACTTCCTGAATTAGACACTCCAGTATGAAAAAAAAATATTTAAAAAATAAAAAATCTACCTCCCCCACCTATTCTATCATTGGGCGTAATTGGAACCACACAATTTATTTTTCTGTTAGGCCTAATTCCCTGACTTGTTTTCATTTGGGAGGGAGGTAAAACATCTCAAAATTGAAGAAATTGATAGTACTAAAATTCAGTCCATAGTACATACTTATATAATCCATACACATATACATACACATCACCCACTTACTCAATCTGCATCAATAACTCAATACAAAACTTTTCCATTTTAAATCTAAAATATTGCATTTATTTTTGTAGACAAATACACCAGCACATTACAGTTCAATGTCATTTTCAAGCACACTAGAATTGAATAATTTTGTAAAAGAATGCTATGTGCAGTGGAGGCTTTCTTTCTACTCAAAAAAAAAAGAGAAGCTTACAGAATAGTTGCAATGTCTGTCTATTCTACATACGCTACGCTTTTACTTCATCATGTAGCTATAAACGTAAACATTGCACAGTTGCCGTTCTCAAAAACATGTTTTGGTCTGGTGTTTGAAAAGAGAGAAAAAACAAAAATCTACAGAGATTGGAGAGACACCCACTCAGTTTACAACAAATAGAAGTGTAAAAAAACGTGAAGAATAAAAGTCGTACAATAATAGTAAAACTTTTGGAGGATTTTTTTTTTGTACATAATAATACATAAACATAAAGGAACTGTGTTTGTGGAGTCGTTCACAAATTTGCACCATTGGTTCATTTGCTATCTCTATGGATTAAATAGACTACCCTGATTGGTTTGTGCTATGTATGATTGACAAGCGTCGATAAAAAATGATTGACGGACGAGTCACAAATGGAAAAAATAGCTTAATAAATATGTGGTATATAAGAAACTATTGGTTGATACTGGATAGTGTACAGTATCATAAACACTATTTGTACACAGATAACTTTATAGTCTTTGTGTAAGAACAGTAACTAAAACAACTATAAGGGAGGCATTTTTTCCCCCCAACATCTGACATTACACATCGAGATTCAGTATTCAAAAATTCTACAGGGTTACCATGAGTGGACCATTTCTATAATTATTGGTTACCATGGTAACATGATTCAGTACTGATTATACAAATAATGCGTAACATGTAATTACAAGTGTTGTTTTCAGTTGTTGGTAAATAGTCCAGACAGAGACGTGCTGACTTGAAAATGTCAATTTACCAGACCATGGGCTAGTTAGTTGTTGGTTGAGTATGACATTGCTAGTTGGGTGTACTGCCATCTCCATACTACTATTTTTACCTCCAACTTTGTTTACTGATATTAGTTTCCTATTTGACTATATGTGTGAGTAACTTAGTCATTTTACGACTGGATGACCATAACAAAGTTGTCTCATCCTACATAGCCAGAGTGCATCCCAGGTTCTCAAACTGACGTTATCTTATCATTGGAATAATAAATGGATTACATAGGACTACTCTTTTGTTCAGGACCACTTTTTTTTAAATAGCGCTGTCAAAAATACTACTTTTCTAAACCGAATGTTAATCTTGATTGGAATTGGGCCTTTAAAGACTATCTAACAGCTGAGCATACTAAGCTATATGATCTGTGTGGATTCCTTCTGGTAGAGTGAGTTAACTCACTGGATAAACCATACCATACTATGTGGCTCCCTTTGTGTAGAGTGAGTTACCTCACTAGGACTTAACCATACCATACTTACAATATATCCCTACCAGCATGTCTTGTCCACAATACCAGTATATGCAGCCCTACAATATATGTTTTTTCTCAACACATAATAATGGCCATTCTGGTCTCAATATCTCCATGACCATAACACTTACATAGTTTGATAACCAGGTATAATCGGTAGTCTGTACAGTAAGATTGTAATCAGCCATTTTTGATGAGATTTGAATAGAAATGTTGATGTATTTAGATTTTGGCATTGATAAAGGTAAAAGAATCGATCGACAACAATTTCTTAGTGCCATGTGACAAGTCAGGAAACTTAACATGTTATTCACATACTTGTAACAACTGGTAATATAAACATATCATTTGAACATATTTATATGTAAACATACCAAAACATACTGGTAATGTAAACAAATACTGGTAAAGTAAACATATCATTTGAACATATGTATTCATATGTAAACATACTGGAACATTCTGGTAATGTAAACAAATACCAGTAATGTAAACACATACTGGAACATATCAGTAATGTAAACACATACTGGAACATATCAGTAATGTAAACACATACTGGAACATATTGGTAATGTAAACACATACTGGAACATATTGGTAATATAAACATATCATTTGAAAAAGAATTACCATACAGGTAATGTAAACATACTGGACCCTACTGGTATTGTAAACATATCATTTGAACATACTTATAATGTTAACATACTGGAACATACCAATAATGTAAACTTATCATGTTAAACATACTTATAATGTTAACATATCATTGTCCATACTAGTAATGTAACCCTATCTTTATAACATACTTGTCATCTTAACACCTGGTTGAAACATACTAACATAATGGCACCATATTTTGTAATGTTACATCTTTTGAACATACTTGTCATGTTAACCACCCTGTCAACATGCTTGTGGACATACTTGCCACATACTTGCAATGTGCTGTACACCCCCCATGTTTTATACAGTGTTAAAATCTGACTTCAATCTCAAATATTGAACTTACTGCACAGTGCAAAGAAACCTACAATTTTCAAAATCAAGTTTTCTTTTAAAAAATCAATACAATCTAAAGTTGTTGTTTTTTTTTAGAAATCTTGTCACTCCAAACGTTTCTTTGTTCTCAGTTCTTAAAACAAACAAAAATCAATAAAACTATTTAAGAGGTATTTAAACCACAAACTTCTGGTTTTGGTGGTTTTCACTCACAAAGCAAATATTAAACAACAAAAATTCTGTTACGATGGCTTTCACTGACAAAGCAAATATTGTTTGTAAATATTCTGCCTTAAATTATGAGAGGCCTTCATTTTTTTTTACAGTTAGTTTGATAATCATTTAGTGTTTCCTATAAACCCCCAAACTATGTTGCTTCAGTTACAGTATGTGTAAACTCAAAATACTGTATAAAATAAAACAGTAGGTGATATGTCTAGGTGTAGTCTAAAGGCCATCCGTGGTTTTCAATATTTCTCCACATAGATTCAAAAGCATGGATAGCCTCAATCTGACTAAAAACTGATGTAGTGTACATGGCTCAATTTCTTTTTGGCTGTTATATTTACTGCCGTTTGTTCTTTTGTGAGTGCTATGGCAGATGTATGTAACGGGACACTCACAAAAGAACAAATGACGACAGTAAACGTAACAGCCAAAAAGAAATCATGCCATGTACACTACATCAGATTTTAATGAGATTGGGATAGCCTCCAAGATATGAGACAAGTTCAAGTCACATCAGAGACAAACCAGTCATTATTACTGTACATCGTGTACTGTGTATAGTTTGGGAGACATTTCCATATACTGTATTAACGTCATAGGTCCAGGCTCCCCTAATACGTTTGAGATAAGGTACTTTAGACCACGCCCACAATGGCTGACCTGTCAGTCTAACATTTCCATAGACTGTTAAGATACTGTCATGGGTGGCACTCAGACATCTCCACTACCACAGGGATATTAGAGAGCAAACTCTAGTTGTATATTAGAATCTATCAATCCCTTAGTCTGTACGGTACACCGTGACAGGGTGCCGTCATACACCGGTCAAACCCTCCGAGGATGTCGATGAGGGCAGAACGACAAAACATATCTTAGTCTATCTATCTGTGTACTCTACAGACAAGTATGTCTCATGTTAACAAACCAACTGTAAAACAACTAGAAGCACTGCTGAAACCAGGTAGAGTCACCTGCATATGCAAATTAATAAAGCCATTTTTAATGTTTTCTTTACCAAAAAGATGTCACCTGCTATGAGTTTTGCTTGACAAATGAGAGATTTCATCAACAGAGACTTGAGAAGAGAGAAAAACTGAAACATTTTGGTCCCATCATAACATTCACCCAGTGATTTTCTTTTGTATTTTTATAAAACAGACAAATCACAATTGGCATAGTATTATAAAGTTCACAAAAGCCTGCCAGGAAAATGTTTGTATTTTTGAACTATATGTAAATGTTAACAATGCAATATTTGTGACATGCTGCGTGACAGCAGTAGATTTATGAGAACGTCTGCAAAAAAAAAAGGTGCAGGCCTGTTCACCCCTACCACTATGTGAAAATGGACTGTCCCTACAATGAAAATACAAAGAGAACTTTTAATTTTTTCCTGAAAAACTGGGATTGTACATTTATGACGCAGGTAACAGTACCACTGATACACATACATTTATGAAGAATAAATCAAGTCTGTTCCTTACTGATCACTGAAGGGGATACAAAGTGTGATTCTGTACATTGGGTTTACTGTTAGGCTCACAAATAAGGAAACTATAATCTATTTATAAACACAACCACAGATCTGAAGTTTGAAAAAACTTCTGATGACAACAAATGACATCAGAAATACAATCACTTGAAATATACTTTGTTGTGACAGTTTACATAGTATATTAAACCACAACCCATACAAACATGTTTCCAAATATGCAGATTTCAAAATGAAATATGTATCAACCCTAGATGAGAAAGAGTATTATGTTGTCAGTATTTCATTTTTTGTTGTTGTACTTGTCTTGGAAGCTCTCTTGCTGAAAGGAATGCGATCAACACCCTGTAGTTTCTCTTTCTCTACAAACTGGAAAATGCATTGAGTCTGGGCTGGACAATGAGTTACACAGTATTTGATAAATAGAACCAAAACATTCAGTAGAATAGCAATGTAAATCAATATACAAGTTAGAATTTTATATTACAGTCTTTTAATTGATTCTGATTCCTTTCATCCACAAAAGAAGAAAACCAAATAAATTTGAGATATACCCCACTCTATACACTTAATAATATCTGTCTGTATAGCATCATTTTTAGACTAGCTTCATTCACAGATGTTTTTAAATTATTTCTGGTAAAAAAGAGTCACATTTCATACCATGAGGTTAACTAACGTAAGGCTATGACCTCACTTTGCTGATGATGATATTTCAAGATGACCAGTGAAATCAGACACGAATGAAAAACACAGCTTATCTCTTCACCCCTGTGTTCTTTGAATTTGGGGAATAATCCATGTGTTGTCTATGCATGGATCTTACCATTTTACTATATACAGTAAGGAAAGGGGATAGCAGGGTGCTGATATTCTATAAACCTCAAACTCTGTTATCAACCTTGCAATGAAATGAACACAGTCAATCTGTTCACTCCTGTGTTTCTTGAATTTGTTGTGTTCTAGTTTGGAACTTATCATTTTACTGCACAGTAGGGGTGGGCCGTATGGGTGGGGGACAGTCAACATATTATGTTATCAACTTGTAAGTGAAACTGTTGCAGATGAGAGGAAAAAGACAAGAGACTGGCAGTTGCTTGTAATGACATTGTTAATTGCACTCTTGATTTGCAGTTCTTACTGAAGTTATGTTTATATATATAGATGTATAAAAATGGTGTTACACCCAAGAAAGAAACTGGTTTCTCTTGTCACAAATAAAGGTGAATCCCCTACATAAAGTGATTTACATGACCATTAGTCTCTTATATACAGACTGTTAATTTCAACATTATATTTCTATTCAAGTTGTCTCATCTTGTCTGATAGATAACATGATATTTAGTGGCTATTATGTATGCATGTATATTGAGTCACTTGGCAGTTAGCAGGTATCTAGTGTGTACACACACACATACATACACACACACACACATACATACATACATACATACATACATACATACATACATACATACATACATACATACATACATACATAGTATTACATACACACATACACACACATTTTATATATACATGTGTATGTGTATACATTTGTGTGTAAATATATATATATACACACACATACACACACAAAGTATGTGCGTGGTTTGTGTGTGTGTGTGTGTGTGTGTGTGTGTGTGTGTGTGTGTGTGTGTGTGTGTGTGTGTGTGTGTGTGTGTGTGTGTGTGTGTGTGTGTGTGTGTGTGTGTGTGTACTACAAAGTGGGCCGGCTAAAATGAACTGATGCTTCGTAGCTGTTCCCAAAATACACCATTGATGGCAATGCTTATACCAGAATATACAGTCCTGTCAACAGTTTCTTTCAATCTGGGATGTAAAGTGGACAATACAGAACTGTAGATAGACTATATTCTGGAGAATAAAATCATACTAAATGTCACCGTTCTCTTTTTTTTTTACGTTTCTGACACAAACAACAGTAAATCTGTGTTCCCCTTAAAACCCGTAGTCACTGTTGCTAATGTGTAAAAGGGCAAGCTTGGACTTTGGACCGGACAGGTGGGGGGCTTGCTATTTCAACACACGTAGTCACATTCTACATGGATGTCTTCTCACTTCTCCATTAGAATAACATACTCTGTCTTCTAGCACGACCTGAAAAAAGTACAAATAAGACAGCTCTGTAAAACTATGGAAAACATAACCAGAATAAAATAATGATTGCTGATGGTACTAATGTTATTGCCTGGATGACAGACTTAATACTCAAGCGACATTTATCAGAGCTCACTGTGATTCCAACCATTTCAATAAACAGCGCCCTCTTGCAGCAGTTTTGCAAAAGGCACAGAAAATGAAATAGATGGGCAACAGATATGATAAATTATGGTTTAGTCATATTTCAATCAGAAACAAACATTTCTCTGCTGAATAACAGTTAATACTGTATCTCATTAATATTCATAAAGCTAACTATATGCATTACTGCAACACTATGTCACTAGAGGGCGCCATACAAAGGAATCAGGTGCTCTGCATGTTTCTATCCTAAACTTTGAAAGCATCATTAGTGTTGAACATTACAACATACCTGTATGTGGGAAAGACGATGACCTGTAACCAGGGTCCTTGTTTAAATGTACTCCATTCACTTCAAACAAAGAATCAGCTGTCAAAAGATAACATATAAAGATAACATTAACAATGGTTGTCACATTATTCTTAAGAATAGCATGCACATCATTCCATGAATTCTTTCATATTCCTGTCATTCCATCCCATTTCTGACATGTTTAGACATTGTCCATTAATATAAGTTCTTCTCATTTACAGAAACCAGCTTTCATCTACTGACATACCATTTGGATAGTTAGTGAGTAAATTCTACAATGTTAGCACATTTCTCATCCAAATTACAAACAAATGTAGTCAAAATTTTCAAGTAAATTTACTCTAATAGTTTAGTCATTGAGATTCTAAAAGCCAGGCAAGGCAAAGACCTTTTAATAGTGTAAAGAAAACTGTGCTAACTTTACAAAACTGTCCACTCTCTGTAACTGATTCTAAAATCTTAAGAAAAGCAGTAAGTGTGTAGGAAATAACTGTGAAATTACAGAACATTTCTCCTCCTCTTCTCTTCGCTAGGTTCTAAAATCTTAGCAAATGCTGTAATCAAATCTTCCACATCTTGATGGACTGTGTTTTTGTTCAGCAATTTCCATTACTATAGTACTATTGATTCCTTTATGTTACTTATACTCCCAAGGAGCTTTTATTATCTTTCTACACGATAAGTACAACTCATACTGTACACAGGTACAATCAATATTGATTAGCAAATCTAGTTTTAGTATTCTACAAGTTTCATATTTCATTGTGTACTGAATAACATGTCTCTATTTCACAATGAATGTAGAGATGATGGAGTTGTTCTCCATTCTCCATCTATGTTCACTTACATTTTAATATATCGACCTGGAAGCTATATTTTATCACAGCATATTGTGTTGAAAATTCCTTATGCAAACACTATTGTTTTACCTATGCAAATTCTGACTAAAGATATTTAATGCAAATTGTCTATACAGCTTCTTTTCATGCAAACACTGTCTGAAACTATATTTTATGCAAATATTGTCAGTATGCTATAATTTATGCAAATATTGTCAGAAAGCTATCATTTATGCAAATATTCAGTATGCTATAATTTATGCAAATATTGTCAGAAATTATAATTTTTGCAAATACTGTCAGAAAGCTATCATTTATGCAAATTTTGTCAGAAAGCTATCATTCATGCAAATATTAAGTGTCTATAATCTATGCAAATATTGTCAGAACGCTGCAATTTTGTCAGAAAGTCATAATTTACGCAAATATAGTCAGAAAGCTATATTTCATCCCAATATCATCACAAATACTTACTATCTGAAAGTTCATGTACATTGTTCCCTAAGTACTGGAAGAATGAATGTTTCACAGCCTCTTTTGCAGAAACACGCATTTTACCTTCAAACTGTAAAACAAAATTACACCGACAGTAAATCTTATGGTCATGCGGTCTATCTTTTATTGTTAGGATGAAAGATCAAAAACATCAAAGAATAAAGAATTCATGGCTAGAACGTCAGTATATGTGTCTAGGTTTGTTTATCATGTATCTATTGCATGGCCATGATCAGTTTCACATCTTAATTTCATCAAAGTGTTTTAAAATAACAATGTATCAAATATTTCACAGTCAGATATTTTCATCTACGCGTGGCTTTGTGGATAACAATTTGAGTGCCTTACTACAATATTAAAATGAAAAAATATTAAATCTACTGGGATTCCAATACTGTTGAACTGCCCCAAAAATATATATAATAATTCATCATACAGTTTTTCATGCATGCATTCACTTTGATACATCTCATTCTGTCTGACAGATTCAGCTTTATGAATACTTTATTTCATTTATGTAATACATACTGTATATCATGAGAATAGAGTTCAAACGAATATTCTCCTTCATCTAAAATATAACCTTTAGAATTACACACACACACACACAGTTTGTCCTGGCTCTGTCTGTCTGTCTGTCTGTCTGTCTGTCTATGTCTCTGTCCCTGTCTGTCTGTCTGTCTGTCTCTCTCTCTCTCTTTCTCTCACTCTCACTCTCTCTCTCTCTCTCTCTCTCTCTCTCTCTCTCTCTCTCTCTCTCTCTCTCTCTCTCTCTCTCTCTCTCTCTCTCTCTCTCTCTCTCTCTATAAATATATGTATTGTGGAGTTGACATTTTACCTTTCACAGACCACTTTATAATAAGATAAATACTGTAAATGTTGACCTTTTACCTTTAACAGTAGACTGAGTAAATTTAAAGCATCAGCATCAAGCCTTGGTGCATGGTTTATGAGTGGTTCTGGTTGGTATTGGGGAAAATTATACGACTGAAACTCTTCATGTAAACTGATTCCTGACCAGGTATCCTCACAGGGAGTTCCTAAAACTTTCCAGATCAGGTGAAGTTCATCTTCAACTGTTGAACCTGGAAATAATGGCCTACCTGCTGCCATTTCATAAAATATACATCCAACACCCCTGAAAAGCAAAGAAATATATAGAAGATTCTGTGAATTCAACTCTTTCCTATTTCACACAATATACATCCCACACTGCCCTGAATGTAAATGACTACCCCTGGCCCCAGTATACTGGGAGAGTAGATTCTCCTGGTTACATTGCTGACTCTCAACTCATTCATTTCGCTCAAACAACAAAAGTCTACTTCATGTACCCCATTATAACACAAAGTCATATGGTGAGCAAACTTTCTCCCAAGCAGCGCCCCTCTTATGGAACAATATACCACTTGAACTTCATTCATCACCCACTGTTGATAAATTCAAGAAGGATATCAAGACACATCTGTTCGCAAGAGCTTTCTAACTTTTACAAAGCTCTACTATTGTTCAGGGCCATAGAACATTACTTCACATTGGATTTTGGTGCTATACAAATTCTTTTGATTGATTGATTGATCGATTGACTTATTGATTGATTGATTGATTGATTGATTGATTGCTTTATTGATTGTGTCTATTGAACTATGAAATAAAGCTGCCATCAACAATGTAGGTATTGAGATCAACAAAAGAATACCAAACATATGGTCTGCTATTCAGGTCAAAGGTTGCACATAGGTGAAAGGTCAGGATGGCATTGCTTACCACATGTCTATATGTGTAGAGTACTCTGTAGAACCTAGTAAAACATCTGGTGGCCTATACCATAATGTTACCACTTCATTTGAATAGGTCTTGGTCGGCACTGACTTGGCTCGGGCAAGACCTGGAATAACACAAAACAGAAACAATAGTTGACAAATGAACAGAAGTACGTACTAGTATATGAAATATGGTCATATTTCAACTGGTCAGTGTATACACATCCTTTTATTTCACAACTGGATATACCAGGATAACCTATTGCTTTGTACAGTGCTAGTTGCACAGTGGCAGGGTTGACTGTAAGATAAGTCGTGATTCTTTGCCCTTTGCCCAATGAGTGAGGATGCTGTGAGATGGCATATCTGACAGATTAAGTACCAGGGGTAATACAAATATCAAAAACAAACTATGATGTGTAGGTGATTCACCATATTTCATTTATCTGATACACATATACAAAATGTAGTATTTCACTTCTGTTGATGACACCATGTAGTTATGGCTAACAACTCAAACTAATTGCACCGTGTCAATAGGTCATATCATTTGAAATGTTTGATACACATACACACACACATACACATACACATGTACATGTACAAAAAAATAGACCTCATAGAAAATATCCTAACACTTTAGGAACATACTGAATTCATAGACTCATTCCCAGTCTGTCATCTTTTCTAATTGTCATCGTTTCAAAGCCAGCTACCTTTGTCAGTGAGCAGTTAGTCTTTATGTATAATCAATGAAGACACATCATAAAAGTTTATTACAGGGACTATCATTCTATGTAACAGCTATACAGTCCAAGTAAACATAAAATAATGAGAATCTAGGGAAGCTAACACTGTCACAGTCAGTCTGATTCCCTTCATGATTGTTTATCCTAATGAACTGACAATAAGTTGTTTTGATCTGTTTCCAGATTTTAATGAAGGCAATTAAGAGGCAGTAATACTTCATTGGCATGGCAACAAGCAGCCTAAACATGCTAAAGCTTCCTCAGACCAAAGTGCTATTTATATGAAAGTCCTAGTGGTATTGCGTGAACACTTTGGGACATACAGTGTAATTCACTGACACATACAATACAGATCTAATAATAATTGGCTCTTGTATCACGACCAAGATTTCTAATTACTTACGAGTAATGTTTTGCCAGTTCAGATCAGACTGCCTATAGCGATAAAGCCAGTAAACACAGTTTAACAAAGCTTGTCAACCTGAACAGGCAATATGTTATTTGTACGTAATTGGAACCCATGGTCAAGAGACAACAACCATGGTTTACTACAATGGTTTTACAGATATGATGAAGGTATTAAAGGATGTTGTGGCTTGTGTATTGATTATTTCTATCAATGTAATCAAGGTCAATATTGCAATTAAATCTGTTGTTTCCTTCACTTTTTTTATATAGCGGCTAATACTTCAATTAACTTTGGTCAGTGAAATTTGAGAACCAAGGTAGAATTTAGAAATAGGGGGAAGCTCAGTAAAACAAAAATCTATGCTACTAAATTTGACTTCACTAAATATTTATTTCTTCTTCTTCTTCCATTATAAGGATCAACTTCATAAATGAAGGCTCAGAAATGGAAATCTCCAGACCCTGGAAATGTGATGTATGCCTGGCGTGTGCAATTAGATGAACAATAAATACAAATACATAAACACAGCTAAACTTTAGTGGCATTCATGACATTTTTAAATGCATCAGGAGTTGTTTTGTGTACATAATCTTTAGGGAGTTGATTCCAGACTCTGCACGTGCGTGGATAGAAAGAATACAAGTGATAATCGTATTTCGAAGATTATATGTGATAGGCTAGTGTGTTCTCTGGACGTGAGGGATGTACACGTTGTTTTCGTTGAAATGGTATATCAATGTCGACAAGGTGATTATGAATCTTATGGAACATCATAAGACTGGCGATACGACGTCTTTCATCTAGTGTTTTCCACCTTAGTTCAGAAAGCATTTGACCAACACTTGAAGAGTTTCTATACCGTTGAAGTGTAAACTGTGCTGCACGTCTTTGGACCATCTCAATTTTCTTTGTTAAGTTGGCTGTATATGGGTCCTACACTGTCTGACAATATTCTAATAGTGGTCGAACAAGTGCGACATATGCCAGTTCCTTTATTTTGGGGTTGTTGATGTTGATATTACGATACAGAATACTGAGTGTATTGGTTGCTTTGGATGTTATATGGTCAATATGTTTGTCCCAGGGTATTTTGTTATTTGTTTTCTGGAATGAAGGTTGTTACTGCTACAAAAAATACTGCTTCCTGTCTATTCATTAGTATTTCTTTATTCATATTAAACAGCTGATCATTTCTATTAAAAAAAACTTTGTTTCCTGTTGTTTTACTTCAGAATCTATCAGAATTATGAGAGGTGATATTTACACCATCAACATTCAAATCTCATACTTGTCACAACACACACAATCACACCCACATTAGGCCAAACGAGAAAAAAAAAAATTCTGGTCACTGCACGTACCACTTAAATACCCTCGCGCCAGTCTTTTTTTTTTGTTCAGCCTATGCAGTCTGCAGATCCGGGGAAAAACACAAGAATAACCCTCCCTACTTCAGTGAAGACAACTGCAGAGCTAATCATGAACAAACAAATGTCATCTGCCCTACATACACACCTGCTCTAAAGTACTAAATAAAAAGAACAGTAACTGCCATAAATAGTAGACTGAGTAACAGGTTTGTTTTATTGAGAATTTAAAAAGAAAAGGAAAAATCGTACCGTCACACCAATTTTAAAAGACAAAATGTCCTGACCAGAAACAATTCTTTTTTTTGTGTGGCCTTAGGTATCACAGTACTCTAAACTAAAAATAACTTCAACGTCCTTTTGTATCTGAACATCGTCAGTGTGGATTCCACATTGAGTATTGCATATTTCTCATTTCAGACATTCTGTGATTCCAGTATTGACACTCTGGGAAATCTATGAACTAACAAACTGAAAAACATCACTACACAGAGAGTATTAGTATAGGCAATATGTATTGTTTACAAACTGTCTAGGAATCTCTTTTTGGTACTCAGCATGCCATACACATACAGGTCTAGACTTGAACTTGGCAATGATTTTACTTACCGAAATCTGCTAACTTAAGTTCTCCTTTTTCATTTATAAGCAGATTCTGAGGTTTGAGATCCCTGTGTAGCACACGTCTTTTGTGGCAGTATGCCAAGCCTCGTAATAATTGAAACAAAAAGATCTGTAAAACAGACGGAACAGAAACTGTGAACAATACTGTGTGATTCAATATTTAATACATACCATGAATGCACAATTACTGTGGGTGTTTAAAATTCAATACTTTCCAGGAAAAAAGACTTTGGTTGCAACACCTGGTCAATAAATTCCATTTCCTGTTCACAGACTACTGTCTATTTTTTTTAAGCCTTATTGAAATTACTATCAATAGAAAGACATGGTGAGGAGGATGGATTAGCAGGGATGGGGTGGGGGTGGGGGTGGGGAGAGAGAAAGTGGAGAGGGTTAGATACAGACAGAGTTAGAGGGAAAAATGCCAGGGATTGAGGGGATGAAGATTCTTTTATTAACTTATTCTTTGGATTTGTTATGGGATAATCATGATTTTTTGTTGTTGTCATTATCAACCGTACTTGAACAGCTCTGACATCAATATTCAAAGAGATACAACTTGAATATGATCTATCATCAATAGTTTTAGTTTGTGTCTATCTCAGTAAACTGAAGCCTTGATTAGTAATATGCATGATATGATAAACAAGTCTTCTTGATAGAAGACACAAGTTCCCCTCCCCTCAAATACTTTACTTTTATGTGATGAACGGAGCCCAGGGAAGGGGGGGGGGGACTAATAACTTAGAATTGTCATATATTACAGTTTCTACAGATGCACATTATCACGCACAACCTAAGACTGTCATTTTTTGTGATGGAAATATTGGCTGTCATTTTTGGTGATAAAATATCACCCTGTTATTTTTGGTGGTAGAGAAATATTGCCATAATTTTTGGAGATAAAAATATTGCCGCAGCCTGTTATTTTTTAATTATAGAAACACTGTCGTTATTTTTGATGATAGAAATATTGCCAGTCATTTTGATGATAGAAATATTGACTGGGATTTGATGAACATTGCATGACTATGTCTACTGTAACCTTTAAATGGCAAGTGAAAAGGTTAGCTAAACCTTTAGTTGAGGGAATGGGATCGACATCTATTACTTCTTATTCAGTAGTGGTGATTGTTCATGTCTAATTCTGTTTGACAAGTGGGAAACTAACAGTCAACATGAATACATCAATCAAATACTTGACTACCAACCCTGAGGACTAGTGAGTGAAAGTTGAATATTCACGGTATACCATGTGACTACAAACGACTTATATTTACAGTTCGGTCTAAAAATAAAAATGGACATGACAGAATCATTTCTGATGATTGTCATGTACTTTGCCATTTGCCGCCAAAATGCGGAGTAGCGTAAATAATGTTTGAAATTCAGAAATCTTGGTCATTATCTGTATTCTATGATTTAGTCAAATTTAGAACATTTGATTTTCATCTCATATTTCAGTATCCCACTGTTTGTCTTTTTTCTTCAGAAATTGGTAAACTGAATTTTTTGTCATCTTGTCAATATTTCAATATAATTTGTAGTTGATTTTTACTAAAGAAAGAATAATAGTAACTCCTGACTGAAAATCCTTTAACATTTGGAAAAAAAATGTTGGTAGTTTTAGTAAATTTACACATACTAGTAGACTACAGTGAATCTGAAAGCAAAAATTGTTCATTCTCCCACACATTCAGATCAAGGAAATGTCAAGCATAAATATTGCATCATTATGTTGCACAGGGTCTTTTTACATCAGGATAGCCTTTTTACAGAAGTTGTACATGTCGTCTGCTGTTAGAACCAGACTTCCCAGCTGGGAGCGCTCATGTATACTGGCAGCTTGCCAGACAGTTTTATTTTTAAAAGTCAACTCAACCTACATACCATTACATTATTCATGCTCATAATATTTCCACAATCATCCATATATTGCTTCAAGTCTTTTTCCTGAAAAAAAAAAAAAATAAATAAATTAGCCCCAAGACAATTTGTTTCTAACTACTGTATAAATTTACAGCGTGAACATCTCGAATAATCTCATTCTATTAAAATTGAACTGAAAAATACAAAAAAGAAGTGTCCAAACACAAAAATATTAATTGCTTCATGAATTTTTCAAAAAATTCATATTTTCCCTCAAAATTTTACAAAACAGCCTAAGTGCAGTTCCTACTCCATAATTGCTTCATTATCTTCCTGAACACCTGTGTCCTGGAATGACCTCTACCGATATCATCTATATATACAATGACAAAGTTGTACCAGTAGGTTATTAACCTTTGACATCAGAATTCCTTAGTTATGTTTAATGACTTGGAATGCACGACTGTACTATATACAGTATCCCTTGTACAAATTGTAATAGTATCTGTAATTTCAAGTATACTTTGCATCATTTCTATCTTTGGCATCTTTCCAAAGCCAATAGATATGTCTACCATCTGTGGCTATGCTATTACACTGACAGTGTATACCCACAATATTTAGAATTGTGCTGTAACCAGTAGATATCCATTCCTTGTTCTCTTATTTGAATATAAAAATTAAACACTGTCCCAGATTTTGCATTGATGAGTATGCTTACAGTTTAGCACCATTTTGACCGAATTTCTTCTGTTTTTTGTCAGTATTATACAGTAAATTTTGGCATTGTGGAACAGACACAACTCGCTACTTTATTTATAAATGTACACTTTCCTGATTCAGTTAAGAGTTTACATCACAGTACCTCAGAAATCTCAAACTCGAGAATTGTTTACTGTAGCCCACTGCAGACTTGGCTATCTTGTCTGACCATGCCATCCCAGCGAGCCAGTATGTCAAGTCAAGATAGTCAAGTCTGTGGGTTAGGTTTTTTACTGCTAAAACTATTCCACTTACCAAGTATTCAAAGACTAGCGTTAAGGATTTTTCTGTATGGACAATATCGTGTAGGGTTACTATATTGGCATGCTTCAGATCTTTAAGTAGTGAGACTGTGGGAAAAAAAAGACATATGTTAAATTAGTGAATTACTGTGAACTTTTGACCAAGCATCATGAAATCATCAAATTAGTGTTTGACTCAGACTTAAAGCTATGTGAAAACATCATATTACAGTACATGTAAGAGACTAAACGAACAAAAAAATGTAATGAATGACTCTGACCCAAATTCTCATGAATGTCAAATTAATGGATAGCCTCTGACCTCATCTAATGATAAAATTCATTCACTTGCTAAACTCAGATCTGATCTCATGCCATGCATGTAAATGTGTCAAATTAAATTTCTCGGTGAGAATGATCTTTGAAATGACAATGCAAAGAAGATGGATTCCAAATTACTTTTTATCTAACTCGTTAAACTGTTTTTACCTCATTTCATGGTAGATTTACTACAATGTATATAATCTATATACAATAAATTATGAATTTATGAATTCAATTGTTTTCCAGTCCACTGGCTAAATGAAATAAATCTAGAGAGAAAATAGATGTCAAATTGGAACACCAAATTGATGCATGCATAACAGAATGGCATTGGCCAATCTATGGTGGCATTGTACAGTCAGTTATTTCATTATAGTTCAAAGTGCTCTACATCATTGTCTGTACCCTTTGTTTCTCACTTTCTCAATACATGTGTATGTCATTGTCCATTGTCTATGATTTATCATAGTTGTATTATCAATAGGTGATAATTTAAAGTAACAAGGGAAATATACTGAGTGATATTGTTGTACTTCTTTATTAACTTAACTATTGTTAACCCCCCTCCCCCCCCCCCACACACACACACACTTTATCACATCAGTAGCCTACAGTCAAGTCAGGTGAGGATTTGGGCTATCACCTGCTCTCATCACACACCTACACCTAACATAACCCTAACCATTGTTTACTTTAATAGACCTGTTGCCGGTTCCAAGATGCATTGTGTGTCTCTCCATACAATGCCATGTATTCTGTACGCGTGGAGGGGTTTGCACACACTACTCAGGGGGATGGTTGTCACATGACGGTACCCTGGGTTTACCCATAAAGTCCCACTCTGTCATCGATGGCGTTCAGTCTTTGTTCTATAAAATCACCCACAATTAAAGAGGTCAACATGTCTTACCATCATTTTTTAATGAAAATGTTATTTCAAATGTAATAAAGACAAAACAAGACTAAATCTAACAACATAAGCGACGTCCTCTCGTGCAATGCATCTTGGAACCGAAAAAAATCGACTATGAAGCTTTGACTAGAAAGTCAGCGCAAATTCTTATTGGGTTTTCAAATCTACCTGTTGTGAGATCACATGAATCGCATCACTGTATGATTATCACCATCCAGGAGAGTGGTACAGTATGATGTAAACATGATTACCATATTCAATGATCATAGGCATATAAATACACAACAGTTAGGTTATGCTAGGTGCATAGTGGGAAAGAGGCAAGGGCCAAAATTCCAATGCAAATTTGACTCTAGGCTATCACATCACAAAACACTCAACAAAGCAACACTCTGAGCGAACTCTTGTAATGAAAACACAAATACCATATGTATGTTATATTTGTGTCATTAATCAATAGAAAGATGACCTGATTACCCTAGTTTTATAAAACAAACTCTCTAGTGACAACGGCAAAACAGATGAGAATATGAATAATAATAATAATCATGATGACTGAGGAACTCATTTAGTAAAATCACCCAATTATGACCACCACCACTACCATCAAATGAAGACTATCAATCGTAAACTCTCTACGGAATACATTTTACTCAGAAATTCATTCATCTTTAATATGCAATTTCTATCAAAAGGGAACTTATACGATGTAAATATAACACCTGGGTTCTGAGAGAGAATGAGTAGATGGAATATAGGCCATTCATAGTACATTTTTTTTCATTAGAACTGTTGTATTAGTTTTAATGGTTTATTTGAGCCTGATTGCCATGATTAAATGGGTCCTTGGGAATGGGGTAACTAAACCATGGAATGAGTAAAGGAATATATGGGATACTAGGGATTCATGAAATGGTGGATAGGACACAATGGATCACAATAAAAGGAGTCTTAACAATTCTCAAAATCTCAAACATAAACTATAACAGATGTCAAGTCACTGTGATAGAATATGTGAATTTGGACAATGCACATGATAGCAGTGTGTCCTCTAACCCATTTTAACAAGCCACTGACAAAATTTCTTGTGACACACCAAAATTTGCCATTTCCCCCATATCAATTATTATGAACAAGTGTCGCCAAGAAAACTCGTGTTTATTATTTTGACATACAAAAAACAAGATGTTATCTTGTATACTGTCCATGGGCTGTATTGTTACCATTATCAGATGTGATAGGTTTGTAATCACCTACAGTTGTTTAAAATAAAATAAATTTGAAAAAAAAATTCTGTTTTACAACTTATAAATATACACTCAGCCTTTACATTACAGTCTTCTACACTTTAAGTACATGTATTTGGAATAAGATTTATTCTGAGATCATTTAGTACATTTAGTACAATTTTCAATAAACTGTAAAAGTTATTGTTCCACAAAAAGGAAATTCAGAGATCAGCAGGTTGAGAAGTATGGTGAAGCATTGTACTGTGAATACCAAGGTATTCTTTTATTTTAAACATAGATATTGCATTCTTGATGGAATAAGGGATTTTACATCTCATTGCAGATCTCGTGAGATTTGCAAACTAGCAACAATGGTTGTCAAACGTGATCATGGTCAAGCTTTTGCCATGGCCATGTACGATGATATTGGGAACAATAGTGGTTCTAAGCATTTGACACTTTCAGCTTGACCACCCTCAAGTGGTTGCTTTGAATGCAATGGCTCCTGCGAGATCTCGTGAGATTTGCCGCGAGACGAAAAATGGCTTATTGCTAAGTACTAATGACATGGCAATGTGACCCCAATCTAGAATTCTGAGTCAAGTGCATGCCATACATTTCAGGCAGGACACGACCTTATAACTCATCTTAATCCTACACATTAATAATCTAATCTTTAAATCCCAACTAATCCATCAGATTACCAGGACTCACCTTCTCTTATTGCTGTACATGGAGCACCCTCTTCATGTTCCAACCTGATTTCTTTCAGTGCCACAAGATTATCTGTGAGTTTACTTTTTCCCTTGAAAACTGTTGCATACGTTCCTTCCCCTAATTTGTCTAATTTGGTGTACGTTTCTAGTTTGCCAAAACCTATTTCAGACTGGAAAAGAAAAAAAAAAGAAGAAATGTATACATTCAGTAAAGACAGATTTATCTAAAGTTTTGAAAAGCTTTCAGAACGAAACATTATTTCCTTCCTACTGACTGGTAACAGGTAGTTAACTAATTTTCATGTGATCCATGTATTTGACATTCACCATACATACACATTACAGTGTATACAGGAAGACTGCAAAGGCCTCAAGGCCAGTATGACACATATATAATATCAGATCTTGTGACCTGCTCTACTTTCAGTGACAATTAGAATCATCTGTATCACATGAACTGATATCAGTCTAGATTGAATTTCAAGTAATCTTCCTAAATTACATGAATTATTCCTACATTGTCTAGTTAGAAAGGTATTTATGAAATCTAAGAACGGGTTTCATCATTTCTCATACATACCTAATTGAACCTGGAATTTTCTAGATTAATGAACATCATTTGAACTTTTTTATGTGATTTCAACTAAGCTGGAGAAAGTCATGACATGATTCTCCTCATTCTACAGTGTAACAACTACGGCAATGTTACTAATTGTGATACAATTATTTCAATTTATGTCATATTGTCATGGCAACTGTAGTCAATTTATAGACTGTATTATATTTCCTATTCGGTTCATTCATCTCTGACACTCCACTGAGGAAATGAGGCCAGCCAAACTACAAGGCTGTGTTTTCTCCTTTTACAATGAATAGTAGTTATACGTCAAGCTATGACATGGTTTAGTCATAACTCTTCATCCTTTCCTTGTGGAGATTGCTTTACAAAAGTGCATGCCCTTTGAGCTAGATCAGATACAGGTGAGGTGCTCATCACTCAGAATTGGGTCAAAGGTCACGACAGTCATACTGCATACTGAGATGTCATCTCAACTTTTTTTTCAGTCTTGACAGGAATTAAAGGGAATATTCTTTTGGAGGTTTTTTTCTGATTGTTAGAAGACAATTACATTGAACTTATGGTTACTGAGGTAACTTCTGCTTTTACAAGCCTATACATGCACAGATTGATATATAAGAGTTCTTTCATACGGCCCTTGTATTGTTTATGATTGCAATAATTAAAACACAGTTGTATCTGCTTTCTGATAATGAAGACTCTTCCGAGGACATCACATAACATCACATCAGCACTCTCTACAAGACTTCACTATTCTACCAAAATCCACACTATACATGTTCAAATATCTTTTTTGACAAAGATTTCTACTTCAATCAAGTTGGAATGTGTGTAGTGGCATACTGATATAATCTACTTCAGTACTTTAGGAATGTAAGCTGCTATAGGCATGTCTATGGAATGTTTCCTCATCCCAATAAACATTTTTTTATTTTCTTCTTTAATTGTCTGTACAATTTTGACAAGCTGGAGGGATTTGTATGTCATCTGTTGATACAACACTACAAAGCAATAATTCTGAGAAAATATTTCAACTATATATTTCACGCACTGTGAATGTCTACAAATTAGTACAAAACATGTCGACAATGCGTATGTCTACAATACATGTACATATCGTCTACAATACATGTCTACAATGTGTATATCTACAATACATACCGGTATCTACAATGTGTATGTCCACAATACATATTTAGGATGTGAATGTCTACAATACATGTCTACAATGTGAATGTCTACAATACATGTCTACAATGTGAATGTCTACAATACATATCTACAATTTGTATGTCTACAGTACATATCTACAATGTGAATGTCTACAATACATATCTACAATGCAAATGTCTACAATGTGTATGTCCACAATACATATTTACAATGTGAATGTCCACAATACATGTCCACAATACATATCTACAATTTGTATGTCCACAATACATATTTACAATGTGAATGTCCACAATACATGTCCACAATACATATCTACAATTTGTATGTCCACAATACATATTTACAATGTGAATGTCCACAATACATGTCCACAATACATATCTACAATGTGTATGTCCACAATACATATTTACAATGTGAATGTCCACAATACATGTCCACAATACATATCTACAATTTGTATGTCCACAATACATATTTACAATTTGTATGTCCACAATACATATCTACAATGTGTATGTCCACAATACATATTTACAATGTGTATGTCCACAATACATGTCCACAATACATATCTACAATTTGTATGTCTACAATACATATTTACAATTTGTATGTCTACAATACATGTCCACAATACATATTTACAATTTGTATGTCCACAATACATATTTACAATTTGTATGTCCACAATACATATTTACAATTTGTATGTCTACAATACATGTCCACAATACATATTTACAATTTGCATGTCCACAATACATATTTACAATTTGTATGTCCACAATACATATTTACAATTTGTATATCTACAATACATGTCCACAATACATATTTACAATTTGTATGTCTACAATACATATTTACAATTTGTATGTCCACAATACATATTTACAATTTGTATGTCTACAATACATATTTACAATTTGTATGTCCACAATACATATTTACAATTTGTATGTCTACAATACATGTCCACAATACATATCTACAATGTGTATGTCTAAAATACATATCTACAATTTGTATGTCTACAATACATATATACAATTTGTATGTCTACAATACATATATACAATTTGTATGTCTACAATATGTCATTTATATTTCCTTTCACAGAGAAAAATCCTGGACAAGATAGCTAATTATCTGTTTGGATAATCCAGTATGTGTAACATTTGACATATATGCTTACCAAGAATATAGTAATTGCTATGTGTAATTCTTATATCATCAATAACATCTTAATAATTATGTTTTGATCTGAACTGCATTTTGTTTTATGACAAGACTTTCCTCCGAGTGACATTAATAGATCAATATCTTGACATTCAAGCTTTCAAAGCAATTTCTTTCTGCTTTGTGATTTTGTTCAATAATAACACTTTAACAAGCTCTATACTGCTATTCTGATCAAAAAGGATATAGAAATCTTCTAGCATTTGCTACTTTTGATGCCACTAAAGATTTCATATATTCACAGCTGGCCATATGTGGTAGTTACCACGATCTACTTAAATTCTAATCTGGGTACAGTCTAGTACTGCCTGGAGGGATACACTATGTGTCTGGTGACAATACACAGCCAGTTGGTTTATGGAATGTCAGTGTTTACACCATATGGTGGCAGTTTTGATATCAAAATAGGTAGTTTGATATATGGTGTCCACTATCTTGGCTAACCAAAACTCAAATATAATTTTTCAAAATATGACAGCACATTTTGGCAAAAAATGATCCAACATCTCTTTAAATCAAAGATCAGTTTGAAGATATTATCTATATTCCTTGGAGGGATAAGCAAATTATTGTTAACATTTCACAAAACATTTTTTAAAAATTCAATTTTGAAATGACAACTTCCAAATGCACATGTACGGTAGTCTGTTTGAAACCAGATGGCAAGAGATTTTGAGTACGTAAAAACCTAAATACCCACGCAAGTATCTCAATATATAACAGTTTCCATTGTTAGATCTGTGACGCCACTACACTTGTCCACTGCAGTGAATGAGTACAACAGAGTCACAGATCCAGCAAGTAGACAGGCTGACAATAATGAAGAGGGTAGACATTGTAAACTTACCAGAGATGCTCTTCTTAGTCTCCTACTCAAGGGTTGATTAAACGGAGGACTAAGACTATTATTGTACTGTTGGATGAAACTCTCTGGAAGACGGATATCAGCTGGCAATGACAGCCTTTTGTTAATGTCCTGAAAAATAGAACAAAATTATCAGTGTGGTAGATTGGAAAGAAGGAATGAAGAACTTACTTTTACTGGGGAATTGAAGGGATAAATTTTCCTGTTCATATAGTACTTGGATGTGATTTTTTGTTATCACTAGATAATTTTGGTAACTATGACTCAGACTATGACTATATGACTATATATATATATATCATGCCTCCATATATTTTGATATTTAGTACATATATAATATAATGTATATATGTATATGTGTACATATACTGGTATATATATATATATATATATATATATAAACTACAAAATTACTTAAAAAGGAAAAAGCCCACATAATACAAACAAATCATCATCTACCGGTATAACACACTATAGATGAATGTCTACAAATAAGCCAAGTAGTTATGAAACTAATTACTATGTACATACATAATAAAAAGAGGATTGTGTATAGTTATACAAGTATTAAATTGTTTTATTTAAGTAAGTTACTGTATTAAGAATAATAACAATTCTGACTAAGGCAGTAAGACTGAGAGTAAGTCTTAGTGATAGTAATAAGTATAGAAGGCTGTACATTTAGAATGTGGATAAAACAATAAATGGTGTTGGGTGTGGAAACAGCATTTCACCAAAACATTTCATGTCACTGCTGTTGGAATTGAAATTCCACAATAGCACTCAAAACAATTACAGCAATGATTTATCACCCAAAAAATCTATCATATCATATCTACAGGCAATGTATGAACCACAACACCTTACCATACTAATGTATACCGAGGGTGGTGACAAGTCGCCAAAAATCCTTGCCTAAATTTAGTAATCTTCCAAAGTGCCTCTACAAGCCCATGATGACAGTGTCAGGATAGTGGAAACTACTCAGGCAAGAAATGTTCTTTGTCATTTATACCATCATTTGAATGTCATTAACAGCTGCATCAACACTACGCACTGATATCAAATGTTACACTTCCCTTACAGGGAAAGTTTACACTAGAATTATCTCTCATATACAGCTATTCTCTATACTGCTGTTTCCCTTTGATTCCAACAACCCTTCCTGTATAACGTAACCTTTTACATTCATGTCTTTTAGGACAAGGACAAATGTGGGGATGAAAGATTTCTGGGGAAAACATTATTCTTTTATTGTAATCAAACTTTTTGATTGAATTTGATGGCACACAAGGAGGGCAGGGGGTCATGAATATTCAAAAATTAAGGGTATTCACGACTGCATATCTATATGTCAAAACAGACTGTCAGAAATGTATACCAGGAGAATATGAATTTACATGTAATCTGAAGCAGCCTATTGAGTTGTATGTCATAACATCCTGACTGCAGGGACATATTAGGTAACTGTCTGTCTGGCTCTGGATTATTAATATAGCTTACAGACATAACACATATAAGGAGAGAACCAGTTGATTTCTGGAGGGGGGGAGGATTGGGGGGGGGGATGGGGGGGGGGATTTGTTGGCCAGTGAGGGAGAAAAAAAATAATGTGATCCCGTAATGGCTTGAGAGAAAAAAAATGTTCCAACAGAGACAAAAGTAAAAAAAAAAATTGTTGCGATGTGCTGAAATCACTACACATGCAAGATATTTTCTTCCAGCTCCTGGTACTATTATGACGTCTTAAGTTAAAGGAAAGCAACTCAGATCAGTCAGCTTCTCGTGGATTTTTTACCAGCTATCTCTTGTACATAAAAAAATATAGCAGAAGCATTTATTGTAAACTGCTACTTATTGCTACTTTCACAGAGCAAGTTAGTTGTGAACCAGTGACATGTAGGTATAGTTATGAACTGCACATTACAAAATTGATAGCCAAGAAGAAGAAAAATTTGCTGCATTGCTTCTGCATATAGAAAAAATAATTTGATGCAGGACTGACAATAGAAAAAAAAATACCGCCAATGGCATTGTAGCACAACTGGTTTTTAAAAATGTTTATCCATATGCTAGTCTATGCTAACAATAGGTGTTTATTTGCTGAATAACTATCCAGTTGCCTATCCAACCATGTTGCTATCTTTACGATAAATGCTATCATTTGGCTGTTGCTATGGGCGTGGTCATGTTGTTAGATATATTTGCATACATTTGTGTATGTTTTTGTTCACTTGTGTATGAATTCCTGATATTGTCTTTGCAATATACGTGATCATTTGGCTGTTGCTATGGGCGTGGTCTTGTTGCTAGGAAAATGTACATACATTTTTTGTATGTTTATTCAATTGTCTATTAAACCCTGTTGTTATCTTTGTGAAATACACCACCGTTTGGCTGTTGCTATGGGCATGGTCATGGTTACTAGGGTATTTGCATACATTTTTTGAATGTTTATTCATCTGTCTTTCTATTCCTGTTGTTATCTTTGCAATATACGTGATTATTTGGCTGTTGTTATGGGCATGGTCTTGATGCAAATTTACATACATTTTTTGGATGTTTATTCAATTATCTATTAAACCCTGTTGTTATCTTTGTGAAATACACCACCGTTTGGCTGTTGCTATGGGCGTGGTCATGGTTGCTAGGGTATTTGCATACATTTTTTGAATGTTTACTCACTTGCTTACCAGATGATGTTGTTATTTGACCAAAATATACTGCCATTTGGTTGTTGCTAAAGGGCGTGGTCATGGTCGCTAGGGCCAATTTTGTCAAAATGTTTTTAAGAAAATCTGCAGAATAACAGTTTCAGAAACATCTCGCCAAGTTTCAGACTAATTGACCAAGTACTTTTTGAGATATAAGTTTTTGACCAAAAATGAACATTTTTACACCTAATTTGCACATCACTCATGGAATCATGGTATGCTTAATATTTCTTCGTCCATACATCCCTAGATACATTCCCATTAAATTTCAGCCCAATCTGCTCAGTAGTTTTAGAATTATAGATTTTTAACCAAAAAGACACATTTTTAGCCCTAATTTGCATATCACTGATGGAATCATCCCGTCATGAACAAATCTTACTTTACATCCCCTTAAGAATGTTCCCACCAAATTTCGCACCAATCTGCCAAGTAGTTTCTGAGTTTAAGTTTTTTGACCAAAAATCACATTTTTTGACCCAAATCACACACCTGTGATGCGATCATTTTGATTTGAACAATTTCCCAACTAGACACCCAAAGTAATGGACCCACCAAATATCGTGGCAATCGGTTCAGCGGTTTTTGACTTTAAGTTGTTTACACACACACACACACACACACATCCACACACACACACACACAGACAGACAGACGCCGGGCGATCCCTATAGCACTACTGAACAAGTTCAGTTGTGCTAAAAATTGATGTCACAGTGATGGGGGAAAAAATTTGCTGCCATACCCACTTCCTCCACCCCCCCCCCCCCCAACATCAAATGGTTTGCCCCTAAATATAAATTAATAGGACACGCTGTCTTGACTAGTAGTGCTGTCTTGACGAGTAGTAAGGCTTTATATACACTGCATCTCAAAGTAATTAGGCAGTATTTCTATTTTTATGAGAGATGAGATCAGTAGAAATAGTCATTAAAAGCAGATTTAATTTGAATACCAGTGTTCCTGTGCTGAAGGAATGAATGAATGACTACAAATTACATGTAATGGTGACAGGGTTTCTATATATTAGAGCTAAAGATGTCAGTATTGTCTACACTAATAAAATTTTATACAACAGAAGTTATGTTGATTGGTGTGTAACCCTTTATGCTGAAGTTATTACCTTTACCAACAAGGTTGGGTGGAGGATATATTTTCAGTTCTATTTATTTATCTGTCTGATTGTTGTAAGGAAATCTCACAATATTACAGGTAGATTTAAATGAAACTTTGTGGAAAGATTACCTACAAGACAAGGACTAATTACTTCAACTTTGGTGGAGATCTGATGCTAGGGCTAGATATTTGTGAAGATTTTAAGTAATATTATTATGTCATTACTAGCTATGGCAATTCGAGTTCCAAACCTTGAGGGCGCTCTGTTTGGTTTTTGTTTTGTGTGTAATGTTGGATTAAATAATGAGTATAATAGGAGAACAACTCGGCATTGCTATAATTATCAGACAGTTTTCAGCCTACAGTTGCTATGGATGTGGTTTTGGTTGCTATGAATCTTATCATAATTTTACCTATATTTACAACTTTTAATCTACACTTTGTGCCTGCTGGGAGTGTGGTTGCTATGCATTTTGTCACCAATTCTGAATGTTCATTGTTTAGTTACTCATACATGTTTCAGTCCACTAATATCAAAGTTTTAATTTAAGTACCTACTATGGGTGTGGTTGCTATGAACGCTGTTACAATTTGGAATGTTCAGTTCTTAACAACTAAGAATAACAAAACTGAGGGAGTTCTCTATTATAAATTCCCAATCACAGCAGGAGGGTCAACAATGAGGGGGGATGTATGAGGGGCAGGGACACATACAGTCATGTACCACTACCATCACTTACCTCACTGAGTCTTCTTTGTAATCTTCTATTTTTATGTCGGATTTTGACAGGTGAATAAACTTCATCTGATGTACCTGAAGCTTGGTCACTTTCTCCATCAGATCCTATCCTAGGATTTTCATGGACAATACCTGTAAAGCAAGAAATATAGGTTGTCTGATCACTGTCACAGATATAACAATTATATCAATTATGCATGCAATTATTCTATGATGTCCGAACAAACCTTATCATCCCAAGACAAATATATAAAATAAAATAAAATTAACTATATTTAAATCTACACCACACTATGACCTCTACATGAATGTCATGATTTGTTCAACAGGTTATTTCTGTTGACTAAAATAAGGGAGTGTGAAGACCTCCTAGTCTAGTACTATCCATGCATTGATCTCAACATCTCTATTTACAGGGTGAAGAGATAATTCAATACCATGTGTAGCATCTAGACTAAGAACTCCCTACTACAGTATTACTAAACTCAACACAGAATTATCATTAAACAGTACACTTAACTTCCAAACAACACTTTTAATGCTGCCATTATTGGTCATGTTTGATTGGCTGATTATGGTCAATCTAATACTTATGGTAGTGCTAGCACAGTATAGAATACAGTCAACCAATATGAAATCAGACATGTCCACTGTCATTACATCGGCAGTGTTACTTGCAAGTTGCATGGTAGTGAAATGTACTGCTCAACTATAGTTCTGCATACGCTGATTATGTCCACCACTAGCTTGGAATCCATGCGAATGAGGGTTTTGAATTCTTTATTCCCATTTGCCTGGATTCTAGTCTAGTCCACCACCAACTCCCCATTATATATAAATGTTCATTGGAAAATGAACTTATTGAATTTAAGCCTCTCTCATAGCCCTCACTAGCTTTGCTATCAAAGGTTGTCTGTTTTTGCATTTACTTTGACCTCACAGGTCAGCTAGTCCAGCCCCCCCCCCCCCCCCCCCCCTCCCTCCCCTAGTATGGTGCTCCCTCATTTGAAATGGTGGTGAACAGAGCTGGCTTCTCCAGTTCAGATCAGATGATCATCCAATTGAGTGGTTTGTCTTTACTATATCACCGATGAGAAATCAACCATACTAGGGGTAACTGTTGGGTCGGACAATTAAACAAAGCCAGTGTGGGTGGCAAGAAAGTCTGAGTTTCATCTATACAAGGTACAATGAAGACAAAGACAGAATTACTTGAATGAGAGTTCTTTGCTCATTACCTGAAACACACATACAAAGTAAACTAATCTTAATGTCAATGATATGTTGCTCTGAAAGCTGGTAAACCAGTATGACTAAATCTATATAATACTGATGAAACATATTAAAACCTGTAAAAACAGCAATTGTATATATCACCAATGTCATTACATCATAAATGGTGGCAATTTTGTTTTGTCGTGAATCATGTTCTATTTATATTATATTACTATATGTCTTCTGTACTTGCCATGAAAAAGGAAACTCAAGCCATTGGAAAACTAAGATCACAACATATTAGCAGGTCTCATCTCATTTTTTGAACAGTTCCCGAGTATACTGTTTTAATATCTGGCCTTGTCAAAATTTTATCAATAATATATGCATGTATGCATGAACCATTCATTCAAAATGCATTTCATTTATTTAAGTTATTTTTGTCCCAGATTCATATATTTCATTAAGGCGACATTTGTTATTTAAAATATTAACTTGGTCATACCCAGTTTACCATCTTGCATTCAGAGCATCACATTAAAGTTGTATAATTGTGAAGGTGGTTTGTGGTGTGTTTTAGGATGTACAATGTACATGTAGTGGTGGTTCTGCTCTCAACTGAAATCATATTTTGTTTTGTTTTTGTTTTATTTCTAGAAAACACATTGTAAATCAAATTGAGCAATGCAAGAAATTGAGTCACAACCAAAACAGCAGAAAGGTATAGTGTGATGAGAGTCAAATAAAATATGTAGGTTACATAAAGTAATAGAAAAGAGAAAGTGGAAGGGTGGATAAGGCATGACATAAACATAATATGGCAAAGAAGACTTAAGAACAGAGAAGAATTTATCACACATCCAGCAAGAATAGATATATCTAGAACAACACAGTATGTCATGTATTGAAATAACTGACAGAATAGAAGACAATTGACGTGTTAACATAACACAGATGTGAAAAGAAATAAACAGCCCATTTCATAGACAGCCAGCCACTGGCAGAAAAAAAAGGTAAATAAACAGACTCTATAGAGTCACATATATTGACAGACAGACAAAAACACTCACACAGACAGACAGACAGACAGACACAGGTACATACAGAGAGACAGACAGAAACAGACAGGCAGACACAGACACACAGACAGACAGACAGACAGACAGACAGACAGACAGACAGACAGACAGACAGACAGAGAGACAGGGCTACACAAAGACAGACAGACAGACAGACAGACAGACAGACAGACAGACAGACAGACAGACAGACAGACAGACAGACAGACAGACAGACAGACAGACAGACAGACAGACACACCAAGAGATAGACAGATGAATGACAAGCCAGTCTGACAACATATGAACAGAGACAGAGAGTCAGCTAACAAGCAGGCACAAACTGAAAAAAAATTTACTGAGGGTGCAAAATATTAGTAGCATGTCAATCAAGGCATATCATATTTTGTAGGAAAATCTTCCCTGGAGTATTTTCCTACAAGATATCCCCCAACAATCAAACTATTGGTATTAAATATATGATATCTATTATGAACGTGTAACTTGATTCTACAAATCATAGTTTGTGACTGTGAGTGTGAGTGTGAGATGCAAGTCAATATCCCTTCCCAATTACACCTACACTTGTACATAGACAGCAAAATATCATGGAATACATTGTAATCATGTAAAACTTATACATGTATTTATACCTCTTCTGCAATTTTCATTTACTTAATTGCAAAAATACAATTTAGTTTATTCAATTACACTTTATTTTTACGGAACAAACAGAATGACAAAATGGAAAATGAACAATTCAAGTGTATACAAAATTAGTATGCGGTATTAAATATGCAAAATCAATGTATTTTTAATAGTAAGATGTATCAATTATAGCATGATTTACCATATATGGTATTCAAGTATGCATAAATTACACCAAAGCATTCCATATATGGTATCAAGTTTGCAAAAATTATATTACAGTATTCCATATATAGTCTGTCTATGCATAATTGCATAATTAATGTTGATGGCACTGTTACTACACATGCACAACTACAAGTGAAAAACAGATGCATTAGAACCATACCAGTATAGATGTTACCTCTAAAAACAAACCTCAAAGTGAAAACTACATCAAAAGGTGGATAGAAATAAAAGAGGATGTAGGGTTGGGTGATGTAAAAATTATTCAAATGCAATATTTCTAGCATCTCCTCCCAATCAGAATCTTCAATGAATGTAAGCATACCTAGAGCAAATTCACGAACTTCTATTTGAGAATTTTCTTCGATGTACTCTGTGGGAGAAAGAAACAATTTTTGAAGGTTTTCTTGATGTCTTGCACACCAACAAGATCAGGGAAGTCAATGAAAACATTCAAACTGGTGTTGTAAAGGAATGGCAGAAAGCAAAGCTATAACATGTATGCTTTTACTATTATATCTGTATGAACATATTAACCCTTAGATTGAAAGATTGTTGTTCGGTACTTGCATGGAAGTAGATAAGGACGATAGCCAGCAAATATAACTGGTAGACTGTAAGATACGCCGTGTCACTCTGTCCTCACCGGCCTCTAAGGGTTGACCAATGTGTGAGGGCGCCCTGTCACAGCGTACCTTGCAGACTAATATAACTGGCTACTATACAATATTTGCTGGCTATAAATTCTTTGTTTCAACTAGTATATTGCTACTATTGGGCAGATTCATGGGTCTTGTTCATAGATATTATCATCTACTTTTTCACATTTTACCAACAACTTTTAAAATTAGCAACATCCCTGACATGCTTGTCCTTTATTTCACAGGAGTGCCACCTACATATTTTTTGTATACTATGAAGTTTTCAGTTTAACAACCCTGTATCTGTATCCACTATATATGGGTATACACATTTGTAGGAACAGCATTCCTTATGAAACAACAAAAATTTACAAATACAAAATGTACAAACGCTTTCTGCTATTCCTTTAAGTTTACTTTTAATTACAGAAATCTTAAAAATCATGTACCTTCCTGATCTATTTTATACTGGCAGATAGAATATGAAGATCAAACATAGTGTCTTTTTTTTTAAAATAGCACAGCAAAGAGAGCAAAAAAATACAAGTCAAACAGTAAATGTCAGTGAGTTAATACTAAACATGATTAATTCATATTGATATAAAATCAAGCAACTACATCAATATGAAATTATCACAAAATATAACACATTTTTTTTTAATGTAACAGTAGAAAAGGAAAAAAAAAAACAAGAATGAACAGAACACAGCAAACCAGCAAACGTCTCAACTGAAAAGTAAGAAAACATCTTTGCAGTGAATGTTTTCCCATGTGATATCGACAAGTATGTCAAATGTTTTATGGGGAATTTTATGCAGGATGAGTACATGGCCTAAATCTATCTCCAAGTCTTTTGTCAGACTGCCTCACGCAAAGACTGAGAAAAAAGATTACGCCATTAAGTCATACTTCACAAAGCTGTTTTAAGAAAAAGAACTGCATATGAAAAGGAAATTTAAAAGAGAAAAGAAACAATATTTCTTTTGAAATATAGTACCAACAAATATAATATGAATTATTATAGCTTTAGTGGTATAGATATGGATATAGTAGTATTGAATGAAGATATACCGGTATATATATCATACTAGCATCTAATGTAAAATGGTATTGACGTCAATGACGACTTGATTGATTACTGTCGTTGAATGGTGAAGATGAGCAAAAACATGCCTTGATAGAAACACTATCTATGAAATAAAATGTGTTGTAGAAACAGTACCTACACATAAAAGCACGTCTCTAAAATTAACAGATGCTTTAAATGTGAAACAATGAAAGACTCTTTCTCAAAAATAGCTATTTGGAGTTCGAAGACACTTGTCATTTCTCATTAAAAAATGTAATTGAAAATTCTACACTTTCCTAGAAAGGGGTCTTTAAAGTTAAAAGGTACTTTCAACTATAATTCAATTTGTAAAATGTATTCAATGTTTGAGATATAATGCCTAATTATAGAGACAACATAATGAGTTAAATAGAAAGAAGGGTACTTGATGTTTAATGTCTCTTTTTTAATGGTCAGCAAACATAGAGATAGAAATTCAAATTGATTTTAGGTGTACAAATACTGGTTTTACATGTATACCACAGTGGTTGTACTGATGTGTACAAATACTGGTTTTACATGTATACCACAGTGGTTGTACTGATGTGTACAAATACTGGTTTTACATGTATACCACAGTGGTTGTATTTGATGTGTACAAATACTAATTTTATACAACTGTGGTTATCTGTGATGTGTACAAATACTGATTTTATATGACAGTGGTTGTATTTGATATGTACAAATACTGATTTTATATGGCAGTGGTTGTATTTTATGTGTACAAATACTGATTTTATATGACAGTGGTTATCTTTGATATGTACAAATACTAATTTTATAGACTGGTTATATTTGATGTGTACAAATACTAATTTTATACAACTGTGGTTATATTTGATGTGTACAAATACTAATTTTATAGACTGGTTATATTTGATGTGTACAAATACTAATTTTATATGGCAGTGGTTGTATTTTATGTGTACAAATACTGGTTTTATATGACAGTGGTTGTATTTGAAGTGTACAAATACTGATTTTATACAACAGTGGTTGTATTTGATGTGTACAAATACTGATTTTATACAACAGTGGTTGTATTTGATGTGTACAAATACTAATTTTATACAACTGTGGTTATATTTGATGTGTACAAATACTAATTTTATATAGCAGTGGTTGTATTTTATGTGTACAAATACTAATTTTATATGGCAGTGGTTGTATTTTATGTGTACAAATACTGGTTTTATATGACAGTGGTTGTATTTGAAGTGTACAAATACTGATTTTATACAACAGTGGTTGTATTGATGTGTACAAATACTGATTTTATACAACAGTGGTTGTATTTGATGTGTACAAATACTAATTTTATACAACTGTGGTTATATTTGATGTGTACAAATACTAATTTTATATAGCAGTGGTTGTATTTTATGTGTACAAATACTGGTTTTATATGACAGTGGTTGTATTTGATGTGTACAAATACTGATTTTATACAACAGTGGTTGTATTTGATGTGTACAAATACTGATTTTATACAACAGTGGTTGTATTTGATGTGTACAAATACTGATTTTATATGGCAGTGGTTGTATTTTATGTGTACAAATACTGATTTTGACAGTGGTTGTATTTGATATGTACAAATGCTAATTTTATATGACGCTGGCAGTGCTTTGAGTACAAATACTGATTTTATGGTTGTGTTGGAAGGAAAGATGATAATTTCAAAACTACTGTGGTACATCATGTCACTGCAGATTTGAATTTCCAATAAATTCCAGTTAATTAATACTCCAATATAGTCCTACATAAACAATGAGGTACAAGACCTCATTTACATACCATTATGTACCTGCATATTATGCATAATAACATACCATGTAAGAACATGATATAATCTTTAAGATAATAATTTAACATTCCCAAATGTCTGACCAATTTAAGCTTTTCATAGAATTTTAATAGGTTAGTAAAAGTATGACTACGAACGGCCATTTTGAAAATATACATACAAGTTTGAAAGTATAGCTAAGGTACAAAATTTTTGATACAGATAAATGCATGCATACACTGAAGAAGATACGTGTTATCATATCCCTTTATTCAAATGTCAATGGTCCCATAAAGAATTCATTCAAATGAGTGGACAAACTATAATATCAAGTCATCTATTAAAATCCCCAAGGTGTAGGTGGTTATAAAGAGAAGGAAATTTACTAGTCAATACAACACTTTGAATCGAACATACATTAACTTAAAAGTAGTCATTACACTTTGGATGTTTTTGTATAAGTTTATTTCTAGAACTGTGCTTTATATGTAAAGCAAATATATCATAACTTGGTTAGTTTTATTTCTTATACTATAAATTTATCTGTTCATAAAATTTTATTTTTCATTTATGTATTGAGCTTTTGATAGCAGTCAGGCAGTCCACACTGGTAATGAATGCCTATAAACATGGCCACCAAAACAAATATATAAAAGTGATAAAATTAACAGACATAACAATTTATGGGCAGTTGAATGACCTGCTACCAATTCTATTCAAAAATAAGGTTTTCTTTCCATAAATACCATACTATTTATTAAAAGGTAATTACAGATCTTGAAATTAACTTTCTTTTTTTCTGGTAGTCCTAGTAGGCTACCAATTTCAGAAAGCTACAAATTTCAGAAAGCAGAAGTGCTCAAAGATGGTGGTGACCAGTAGTCCTACATTTCTGAACTGAAAACAGAGTTCCTCTATTGGAAATGTGTGTATATTAAAATATTTTTATGTCTGTAAATCTTCCATCCTTTAAACCATCACAGTAATTGGTGGCAGTCTGAGTCTGAATGGGCTACTAGCTGCAAATTATGGTAGCCTCTCACCAAGAATTGATAGTCTGTGGACAAGGGACTACTGTAAATTTCGAGCCCCGGGTAAGTATAAAATTGACTGGAAAATATTACTACTTGGCATCTGTACAACATATTTGTGAATGGCTTAGTGTAGCACAGTGTTGAAAGCATGGCCTAGCATGATGTCCTCCATGCTAAATATCATTAAAGTCCATTGCCTTCACTCTCATAACCGGAAGAAAAGTTGGTGAGTATAGGACAATGTATCATCCTTGGGTGCTGTGGTATGACGTAAATGCCACAACTGGAGATGGCATTTATAGAACAAAGGGTTCATTAAATATAGAAGTATCATTCATTCATCACTATCTGTTGTAACATCAAAATAGATACATATGAAGAAAAATATTGTTGTGAGATAGGGTTGCCATGGCAATACCATATTTTTGAACATTAACGGGCTTGATTTAAAATACTATGAGGTCATGTATAGCCATATACATTTCCTAATATACCATGTTGACGTCAATGGCTGACACAGCATTTCACATTTCAATGACTTTGAGACATGCTTTACTGTCTGTGGATAAGTATAGGATATAGAGCTATCCCATCAATACCTTGCAAGCAATCACATTCAGGAAATGGGCACACAAATAAAGAAATATAAAACCAGACCTAACATAAAATGTGGGTCTATTGTCATACCAAGTTCAAATGTCATGCTTTGATTTAAATATCAAAGAAAACTTGCATTCTGTCTATTTCATTTTTTTTGTAAAAAGTGTTTATATGTAAAAACTACCTGAATCGCTTAGTCATTTTACAAGGGTTACCTAGGTTACAACAGTGGCTTTTTGATCAAACAAAGGCAGTAAATACTTCTGTCAAAACTCCTCAATCATTTTACCAGAGTTACCAGCAAAAATTGTGTTTTCTTAAAAAAAGATTACATGATGTATATGAGGAAAAGTATGAGTTTCACCACATATCCCTCTCTGTTACTGATGGATTCTCAAATCTATAGCAAAAACATTGCGTATCTATTATGACTATAAAATGAAACTTGGAATATATAAATATAATATTTGTGAAGGATATTGTCTGTATTTGGCATTGTCAATTTCCTCATATCTTTAAAATCAGTTTTGTCTGACAAGTACAAGTCTAGGACCTCTTACAGTATTTGTAACATTACCAGCACACATGTCATTAAAGAAGATGATGCGAATAACATGTAAGTTATGGATGTATTTTACCTTCTACTTTTGATGTCACACATTTCACATCCAGCTACTGATATTAACTTCCTCCACATGGGCATCATAGTACTAAACATGTAAACTCAGAGTAGAAGACCAGTTCAAATTCTAGGACTGATAATCTGGACTGTGTAAAAATGTACTCTTTGCAATACCAGAGGGTTTTACTAGAATAGATGAATATCACTGTATTCATACAATCTCTAAATATGGCTGCTACTGTATCTAACTCCTGGCTATTAAACATATATTATACTACATACTATTATAAGTAATTGTGGCATTCCGTGCCAAGTGCCAACAGCATAACTACTTAGCTAAAATGGTAAGCTGCAATGCCTAGCTTGTCTGTAAATGTCAAATCTACCATTAGTGGTGAAAAAAGTAGAAGTTTGCACTGACTTTACGGCTTCTATTACAATGTATCAGGAAATGTGTCATGTCTCACCTGTGTCACAGCAATTATAATGACTACTTTACCAGGTACCTCGGATTTCTACCTCATCAGCTGTACGAAAGGATATATGGCCTACGATTTGCCTAATTAGTGTAATAATGTGTACATGTATACCTAGAGTTGTTGGTGCATACACTTTGAGTTACATTTTTGATTCAGTTTTAAGGTCTTCTATCTGCAATACAGTTGTTAATTAGTTCTATGAAATTATCCATCATTGCAAACTTGAATACAAACAGGTATATCTCAGAAAAAGACAACAAAGAGAAACTATGCAACACCAGTAAACTGTAAATAACATACATTTTGTAAATAGAGCAGTGTTGTCATTACATGACACTGGTGGATTACTGAGGTAGACAAACTAATATTGCTGGCATGTTGATATATGTAAACATACACCCTACATGTGTAAGATTTATGATGTAATGGTTTAATTGTATACTCACAGTAGGGTGGCATTTGTCATGACTTCCATGGTCTTGCAGTGTATGTTTTAGTAAGGCTACAAGTGTTTACACTATATTGATTACATGGTGATTATATCCACACAACAGAGGCACAGCTATTACCCACTTTAATGTAATCTACCACACTGAACAGTAGTTTTTAGTTTGTGTCTATCTTAAGTAAGCCAAAATGTCAATATATAATATATATATATATATAGGGTGGTGTTTCTGATAGCTAGTTTTCCTCAAGTGACCTCACACTATCTTGATTACATGGTGATTATATCCACACAACTGAGGCACCACTATCACCCACTTGAGTAATCTACCACATTGAACAGTAGTTTTAGTTTGTGGTCATCTATGTAAACCGAAACCCTGTTTGCCACTGTAGTACCCATAGTTACTTTTGTTTTAGTGGCCCTTAAAAATGGGTCAATGTCCTCAACAGTAATGTGTAACATTACTTCAACTTTACTGACACAGAATAATTCTTTCTTTCTTGATATTACACCTCTGAAAGGCTTTTAGTAAAGGTTTTTACAAATGTACACATGAATATTAAGATAAAACACTCCTTTTAGAATATTGCCATTCAAAGAATAAACTTGAATTTGATAAAAATAACTTAATAAGTCACTTGCTGTGTTTTAGTCTGCACATCTCTTTACGCAAAGTGCTTATATAGCCTAATTACCATCAGAGCCTACAACCTTTGATTAATGGTACTTCTCAGGTAGTAAGGCAGGAGTGATTCCAATTACTGGTGAATTTACATCGGAGACAAAACAACTAGGGCGGTAATAATCAAACTTTGTCACATCGGTTAACTGTATAATCACTCTTTGAAGTTGGACATCTATTGGAGAGAGACCCTACGGCGGAAATGAGTTTTTCGTTATATTGGTTTTACTAATCAAGTCGGTTTATTACCTGCATGGCTCCAGTATGCCCAGTATTGATTTCTGTTACATCAAGTTGAGGTGAGATGTAGGTTGAGACAGCACTCTTGATGCATTTGAATCAAAACTTAATTCCCTTTCAAATAGGACTACATTCTCCTGGGAATTGACACCCATTGTGACCCGCCATGTTCATTTCATTCTGCAATAATCACACTACTTTGAAAGTCTCTACGGCTCTATTTACTTTGTTGTAGCTGCATGCAACAGACATTGAATGGCAAGATTGTCATAAACTTCAGTTACGGGTACATTGTACAAAATACAGCCTACATATTCAGCCACCATTTTTTTTTTTTTGAGGTTTTCTTTATGGGCATACCTACACCTATCTTTTTTTACAGCAGGCCCACTCTCCTTTCCAGACTGAACTTTGATGCCTTTAAAGTTTTCAGTCAAATGAAGACTTGAGATGACAATAAATCTGTCTGGAAGTGATGACGGATATATGATTGCAGCTCTTGTCCACTATCATGGGAATCATATCCTTATTTCAGAAGACAGTTTATGAGAAGCTGTAGTTCAGAGGTTCCGTGTGCAAACTTTTTTGACATCCAGTCCCAGCAAAGCAGTAGTATTAACCTTTACAAGCTAATTACGTCGTTAATTTCAATTTTACCTGTTCACTGCTACATAGTTTATGAATCCCATGTGGATAAGACTGAATAGCAATATATTGGACATGTAGGTCTATTCTTGATAGAGTTCTCCATGGATAACTGTAAGATATTGAATACTACCACAGGTTAATGTGATCGTCAATAATAACTCTTTCAACGTTAATCAACTAGTCTCAACCCAGCACCTTACTGTTACAGGCCACTCACCTCTACTCTTTGGCTATCTAGGGGAAAGTACCTGATATATATTGTAATATTATACCATGCTCAAGCCAAGTTATTGTCTTTGAATGGAAAATATGGATGATATACCGGGGTAACCCTGGCCGTCATTCGTCACAACAACTAGTTTCTAAGTCACTGGTTTTGTGGTGCTCGAAACACGAGTCAAAGCGTTAAAGTCGTCTTGATATTTCCCTGTTTTTCATGATTTATGTTTGCAGAGGCATACATTTATAATTATTTCATTCCCAATATTTTACTTCATCAGTTCATTTAGCTGGAAAATACTCATAACGTAAGGGTTCGTTACATCTCGTGTCTTAGTAACAAGGGCCCCTTAGGTCACTTGTACTTTGCTCAGCTGAATGAAGAAAAATATTGAGGAGTAATGTCGACTAATTTATTTCATACTTTTACAGTTATACTTACATTATCAACAGGGTACAATCCTGATCACGACAAATGTTGGCTTTCTATTGAAAAATTCTCAGCCAATTTGAATCTATGTCTAGATAGAAATTATATATGTACATGTATACATCAGACAAATACATGTACAACCTCTCACAACTATATTATTACAAATTAATGACTCACAAGCAACACATGTATATTATATAGTGTCAAAGGTGATTGCTTCTTCATGTACAAACTTTTATCTGAACTTAAAGGTCTGGGTTTCAATCCCAGGTTCTCACATTAGTGTTATCCTATCAGTGGTATATTAAGGATTAGAAAGGATTATTATTATTTTGTTGTTCTGGACCAAAGTTTTCTGTAGTTTTGAAAGACAGCAATTCTACTCACTTCAATTTTAATCTTAACTTTTACCTTAAACTTGGGCATTTATGGATGACCAAAGTTCAAATGCAAATATTACTAGTGACAAATTGTTTTCAGAATCACTTACTGTTGATAAAAGAATACCAAATTCAAAATCTGAGTTTGTAAAATATACACTTAAACATTCCACATTTTCTTAAACAAAGATTCTATCATCATTATGGCTATGAATTACCGACATGAAAGGGAAACTCTAATGGTTTCCATATTATGCCAGGTTTCATCATAGCAGCACGTGTCTACCATTAATTTTCTAGTAGGTCCAGGAGCTACCAACATTTAATTGATGAGAAATGGACTGTATTATAATCATGTCATTTCCGTACATTTCTCTTTAACTCCACCGGGGAAAACCTAACATTCATGAGGGACTTGTCACTACTTATTTTGTACTCCTTATGACAAGACTCCTTATGGCATTTCTATTTTTTCCTCAAGTTGAGAACAAATGGAGAGGTATGATGTTGTATCTCTGTATTTCATCAATTGCTATATCATATGTATGTCTAACTACATCTCAATATTCAAGTACTCCTCTCTGTTTGCTCTCAGCTTATTTGTGAAGAGACATTTGTACAGCTTTATGTCACCTCAATGCACACACTGCTAATGTAGCTTCACTAAATCCATTCACAATATTTGATAACAGATGGTATGAAACGAGTCATTTTTTATCGTAACAATCATCTTTATCATTTTCATCTGATATATCGTCAGTATTTACATAATATCTTTTGGCAATGATGTACAACGTTAGAATTCTTTGCAACGGGTATAGTTACAAATCTATATTGGGTATATGCCAAACATCTTCATGTAGCAGATGGCTGTAAAAACTGTTATTACACATGTCCTGTCCAAGCAAACAAATACCACAAATACATACCTACTGGGATTATATATTCATTAGGAAGTGACAGACAGTCAACTGATGTTTCTATACGTTGATCGACAAGACTTTAATTTATTTGAAATATTGAAACACCAGCTATTTGCTGTGGTATCAAAATAATCTAATTTACAAATATGGGTAAAAGTACTAACACCTGACAACAATACACAAACAAGAGTAAAAACATGAATGTCTTTGAAAAATACCCGATTTTAGGTTGAATTTTTTTCATTTCTTTTCAACTTTGATTTCTCTATATTAATAGATAATTCCTGTTTCTGTTTCTTTACCAAGTCAGATTTCTGTTTTTAATATTCTGTCCATGTTCTCTATGCCTAACTACCAGTACGATTTAGGATTGCTTTGTTTGCATATTCCCCTGTAGTACCAGTACCTATATGCAATTTTACCATCGGGTCCTGGAATGATCACCTGGGGGGCACATACAATTACATGACCATTTGTTAACTGTCTCTCATTTTATACAGAAATACATAATATAATATAAACACTCATTTTTTAAGGAATATTTTGAATTATATTCTATCAACAACAATAAATTTCACTTCATCTTTACAACGATAAATTCTATGACTACTGACTAAAAACAAAAGCTGAATGTGTCATAAAAAAATTCAGAAAAAACCACAGGAATGCCTTCAAATAATCTTGGCAGGAAAGACTTAAGAGTTTGATACTTGACTGTCTTAATACAAAAATAGCTGACATACTCCTGTCAATCTTCATACATTCCAAGTACAAGTACAATGATTTTATCTCATTTAGATCAAAGTTCATACATTTCATATTCAATAATTCTATCTAGACTGTAAAAATGTCATTTGCATTAAAGATGTGTCTGTCGTCATTGCGTCATCATATACACATAGCCCTCACATGTCTGACGTTATTGCTTCGTCACATACACATAGCCCTCACATGTCTGACGTTATTGCTTCATCACATACATGTAGCCTTCACTTCTTCAATGATTATTTGCATGATCCATCGTTATTGGACTTCTCCCATCATTTCCTTATACATTTTGAAGATCGAATTTTACATGAATTCAAATGATTATGCTACTATGGTAATAGCATCTTGTCACAGCAAAATAATAGCATCTTGTCACAGCAAAACACACAAATGTACAACTTTGTAATTATTATTCAGTAATATGGAAATTGTCACACTTAAATTAATACAATAGTGAGAAATCTCAGCCTACATACAATACAAATGCATAAGGTACACATACATTACATTTGTATACCTTGTGGTAACCTATATGCAACTGTACAAATAATTCATTACGGTTCACATCATTATCCATCATTTTCCTATTTGTAATTGCTCTCTCTACTTTGGCTTTTACAAGGTATAATTATAAAATTGAAAGATATTATTTTCATTCTGTAAGAAAATACTACTTAGAAAATACTTACTTAGCTTGACAAATTACTGACAATGTAACTATACATAATTATCATTATACATCCATAACTTTTAATAACAAGGCCCCTTATCTCATTTATGTTTCCCTATTTTGTAACAAGGCCCGTATTTCTTGTGTTTTAAAAAATATTTTAGACATGACAATGTCCTTTATCTTATTTGTGTTTCTCTTGACAGTTAAAAAAAAAAGTGTGACTCATGGTGATAACGCCTGTCATCTTACATGTATTTCACTTGACTTTTTAAGATATTCTAGAAATGATACAGAGGAGTATACCCTTTCAGTAGATGGGATATTTTGTTGTCATTTACAGACAAACAAACAGTACAAATTTTAATACATGTGTTTTAATATTAGCATTTCAAAGGCCAAAACTGCAACACTTATATTTATATGAATTTGACTACAATAGTTAAACTCAGCAATGACAGTAAATGATCAAGGAAGGGTGTGATGACATCTACTTCTCATGCCATGTGACAAGTCCACCACTGAAAGCAATGTTACTGAAACCTGGTCAGAGTGTCATGACAGGTCTAATCAAATTCTGCACCTGTCACAAACACTATAACATGAAGTGATCATCCACTGATAGAATGGGAGAAGAAAATCAAGGCGCCAGTTATCTTCAAATGAAATCATGGTGTACAATCAGTATTCACTACATGCTTGACTTTCTTACTGATATACATTCTGTATTACATGTACTTTTCAACATTAGTATCCAATATATGACATCTATGAAGCCATGCCATAATTACAAAGTATGCATGCCCTATTCTATGAATTTGTATCATAATTATGTATGCAAGCTCTGTCCTGAATAGTCATGTAATAAATAGCCTTGGACCAAATCCACTTCAAGATAATTTAGGTCTTTCCATGAGAGGCAGAACACTATGTTAGAACAGTAATTATGTATGCCAGTGTTGTCCTGGCTTGACAATAGTAATTTTGTATGCCAGCTCTGTCCTGGCTGGCCATGGTAATATATGTACAAGTATGTAAGGTCTGTCCTGGCTGGACAGTGATTTACTAATTTATGTACAGAACCTTGTAATATGCCAGTGCTGTCCTGGTTGGCCATAGTAATTATGTATGTCAGTGCTGTCCTGGTCAATCACCAATCAATACTGGTAAAGGTGGTAGAAGACTCCAGACATTTAGAAGGCCTGATATATGATGACACATCCATGTACATGTTTAATGTATATGTCAAGTGAGGGCAGTATTGGCCAGACTTTGTATGTGGACTACCCGGTAGTTAATGGGGTACAGATATCATAGCATTCATTTAGTAATTATGTATTACAAATATACCAATGATTAGTTGGACTGGTATGCATGTGTGAAAACATAATTGAATACCCATATGCAAATTATATGTAAATGAGAATGTGATTGTTCCATGCCTTAAAAATCGCAAGATCGGACAGTGTGGGTACAAATGTACTCTGGGATATCTGCACTTGGGCCTGTGGCGTTTCCTGAGCATTGCACTTTCACTCACTCCGCTCCTGAATGTACAGCTGCAGAAAACACCACAAGTAATCCTGCAGTTACCTCGAGTACACCACATAGGCACTAACACCTCATGGAGTTCTGTCATATTACTAACAAATCTGATGTCAAAATCATAGTTCCTTCAATTTCTATGATCTTGACTCAGTTCTATATATACTGTACTACCCTATATAGAACCTAATTGCAAGACATGGCCAGTCTCCTTTACTCAGTTCAGGGGTGACAATGAAGGGCTGTCTAGATGAAGCTGGTTGAGTGAATGTCTTAAATCTTGTGTCAGAAAGACCTAGCATTAAGTGGGATGTACTTGGTGCATTAAGTGGGATGTACTTGGTACATTAAGCGGGATGTACATGGTACATACACAGGTTTACTACCATACTCCACCTGTACAAGTACATAGCCAGGCTACAATCCAATCAACATTAGACTACTAGCCTGCAACCATGTTCATGTTCATTCAAATACTTTTAATTTGTAAGTAAAGTAAAGGGAGTCCAATAGCACACAGACAGCAATGCATATGTGGCATACCTGTTGTTTGGTATACAACACAATTCCTATATAAATTATAATGCTACGTAGTGTGAATGAAATGATTTGACAAGTACAACAATATAATAAATGGTTTATAAATCCATCTGTCTGCTGACTTGATCCTTGATTGCCATTCTAAAACTTCAAATCTTATATCTACTTTGTGACTCATAAACTGCTCTCAGCTAGTCCTGACAAAGCTATGTATTCACCGTTACTTGATATGACAATTCATAAATTCTACAATTCAGAGTTGTAGAATTATTCATGGTACAAATTCCTGATATAATTGTTACCTAACATATCCATTACATATTATCCTCATCAAATATAAATGACAAGACTTTTCATACCCACTTTTAGCTTGCTTTTCTTGTTCATTATGTATTTATATTTCCACTGAATATATGTGTCTCATTTTAGCCTAAATACATCAATGTACAGAATTATTCAGGCAAAAAATTCTCCAGTCAGCCAGGTCTGATTTTGACAAAATCAGCTGCATATAAACATCAGTGTTTTTGTTAATGTCTGGGAGCAACAGTAACAGAGAGGGCAAATCTGGTAAAACTTTTCACAGATTTCAATACTTTGTAAATGTAGTTGAATATTAATTGTGGTGGGGAACTCTGAAAATACTTTCAGGGGAATTCCTGTACTTTTACTGACAATTGAATTTTTAATAGTGTGTGTGCATGGTTCAAAGGTTAACTTACAGGTCATCTACTAAGTAACTTGGTTTTATAGCTCAGTTCAATATATCACTGCCATTTCTTCAAAACTGAAATCCCAGAAGAAAATTATTCTTTTTCTGTCTCAGGGACCTAGAGAGTATTTCTATCGGTGACTCATATACATTTGTAATCTGGTATAATAGGGAATACTAGAGCATACACATTGTTGTAACTAACTATCATACCATATTTCCTCATGAGTGTGTGTTATTAGCTGAATCTCAATGTGATCTTGATGACCCAAACTATCTCTAAATCAGCTAATCTACTGGAGGCTATAAGGGAAGAGTCCAATTAGCAAGTACCTAGAAATTTGTTGATCCAAGTCTACACTACCGGTATACTGATTTTCCCTCTGGACTTGAACTCAGACCAAACTGTACAACATCCTTCACATCAGAACTAATGAAGGACAAGGGAAGAGAGCCGTTCTAGGACACCAATTATTGTGGTATTTGTAGATATCCGTGGAAATCATAGCAGGCTTCCAAGCACTTATTACATGTATTACATCTATTATTCAGACTTAGTCAAAGAAATTTCTATAAAAAAAATAACTCTTCTCTAGTAATGTCATGATTTTAACATGACTTTCAAATGTCAAGTTTGGATAAAATACATGCTCAATTACCTTCCTCTATCACCAGTACATGTTAGTCATTACATTTTAGTTTTATATACAGACTATTGAACATCCTTTAGTTTTTAGTGTATGCAGTCAAGGTTGAAATGGTAATTACCCAGAGTGGTGAATCAGCCTTCAGATTCTCTTACCACCTGGGACAAATATATTAGCAATTTGCTACTAAGAGCAATACTGGCACTAACCTAGACAAAACTAACATTTCAACTTTTTAATCCCTTTCACTTTCGAAACGTTAAATAAATGACATATGCATCTACCAGTACCTATAACCATTGTCACTATGTGTACTGCTAGGGAGAAATCATGAGGACTACTCTATCAAAAATTTACCAATCACGGCCTGGCAAACTTGCCCAAATAAGGTCAGTAACACAAATTGTGAACTACTTTCTTTTCAGTTGTTACATGTATACCGGTCATAACTTACAAAACAAGACAAGACAGTCATACTGATCTGATATTAAATATACAGAAGATTTTACCAAATGATGATTAATTTTCACTGTCATGCCTCATACTGTGTCCAAAAATGTTCACATTATTGGTCGTGTCCCCGTGGAATTGTAAATCAGTTCAAAGTTCAATCCAAGTCAGTTCTCCTGTTAGCCCCCATATGCAGTTCGACTGCTTTAGGGAGGTAGTTTCAAACCAATCCAAAGTAAATCGGTTCAAAATTGATGTAAAAATCAAAAGTGAATCGCTTCAAATCCATTGCTCATAGGGATAGAAACCAATTTTGAACTAAATCGACTCAATTTGAGGGGACAGGGCTATTGATTTTAAATACATTTTAGCATTTCATTTATATGGATTTTGCAGACCTCAACAGTATGGCTTATGGGCCTTCCTAAAGTTGAGCCCTTCTATCATATAACTTCCGTCTGCAAAAAAACAATATCCAAGCTGTAAAAGATTAAAATCATATGAATATCAAATGATTTCATTTTACAATTTTAATGTAAGATGAAAAATTTCCATTATCCATAAATCTTACAATGTAATGTAGAAACAAATAATGCAGACTAATGGATGAAAACTTTGTTATTGGTAACTTTCGACATTAGTTGTTGTTTTTTTTTGTATGTACATATAATTGTAATGCGTTGTTTAGCCAGAACAGACTGGATTACATCATTCATATGTATATGTCGACTTGTGTTTTATATTTTAACCTAAACCTCTGTTGTTTTTTTAGTCTGTAGTTTTTTAAAGTTTTACCAGATATACTGATCTCTCAGTATGCATTCAATAAACCATAAAGTTTATTTTGCCGGCCAGACTTTGTTTTATACTTACTATTAACTTTCCCAAGGTTTCACATCTATATCACAGTGATCCAACACCCACACACAGGTACTAGTTGTGCGAGAGCAAGACAACCTATATACTGCTGTCGTGACAACTAGCTTACCACGCCAACAGTTAGTTACTATGAAATAATAATATCTCATTATCACAAGGGTGGTATTCTCTTGCTTGTCAATGTCTTCCTGTTATACTGAATTATGAACATCTACCCCGGTAGGAGTTGATGCTAAGTGTTGATACAATGTACTAGTAAGTACTAAGTATTGAAAGTGGTCATCTTCCTGGAGCTATCTTCTCCACAAATATTCAGACCAAAACACCAAAACATCTTCTATAAACATTACCAATTATTCATGACAAGATGCTATCTATCATATGGAAATGAACTTGACCTACTTTGAAATCTAAAACCAAGAGATTATCCTATGACAGCAATCAATCAACATGCAGCTAATCTAATTTCTAAGAACTACATCCATGGATATGTAAATTAGGTACTTATTATGCATAAAATAAGGTACTTATTATGCATATCATTGTTAATTTTCACACACGATTTTTTTCACTTGAATGACAATAACAGTTCAGTGCATTTTTGCTGGAATAATTGTTTGCTATGGCAACTATTGTTGCCTGTATCAAAAAATGATTAGTTCTTTAAATCACTAATATAGAGTTGAGATTGACAATCTACTTAATCAGATTGGGTTCTTCTCATCTTTGATTTCATCAAAATCACATGGTATGACGTACAAAACTGACTTGATTTTACTTCAATTTTCAGAAGAAATTGTCACTACCTCGTACTTGACACAAATTCATATCATATAGCTAGCTTAATCCTCTTTCTCCATAGGGGACATTATTTGTAAAAGAGCAAACTAGAAAAAGAGGATTGATTTCTGATGATGGTTTTAGCTGCATTGAACAACATTGAATGGAAATTTGCCAGTATGGTTTGGTTTTCTTACCTGTGCTACTCTTTATCAAGAATTGACCATTACATAACAGCAAGTACTGGTCATCCCAACACGGTTTCCCTAGAGAATTATTTGATGGCAACAGCATCTCAACTCATTTGTTCCAAGGTTTTGTTTAGGGCAGTATTGAATTAGGTAAAACCTAATGGAAACAGCACTCAACCTATTGTTCCAGCTCAATCCAACTCAAGCTAAGTAAGTTATAAGCTACAAAATTTGTGGAACACATACACATGTTTTACCAAAACACCAAAGTTTTCCGTCAGGAATGAAAATTCATACTTTTTCACTCGAGCTCACTGGAATAAATTGAATATATACACTTTTTGTCATATAACCTTAGCATTTGGGTGTTTGAGACACACACAATTCTTGTTCGAAACACACACAATCCTTGTTCGAAACACACACAATCCTGGTCATAAGACCTTAGCATTTGCCGTTTTGTGCAACAATTTACTCTAAAACAGGACACATCAAAAGATGCGTCAGTTCCAGGCGACAAAACAAACACTCCAGTCGAAACCACACCAACTTGTGTCTGCATCAACTCTCATTGACGGAACCCTTGATGTCTTCTGTTTTAGAGTAAATTGTTGCAGAAAACAACCAAATGCTAAGGTCTTATGACCAGAATTGAGGTGTTCGAAACACACTGAATCCTGGTCATAAGAGTTTAGCATTTGGGCATTTTCTGCAACATTTTACTCTAAAACAGCACATATCAAAGGGCCGTCAACACGGATTGACAGTTCGGGTAGTCTACAGGACGGGTGTTTTCGGTGACCAACAATTCTGACTCTCCGACGCGTCGCGACGCCCCAGCAGTGGCAGTCGCTAGATCATGGATTGGTGGGTACCCCGGCTTGTTAGCGAAATTTCATATGTACCCCTTTTCCAGTTAATATTTCAATGAAAAAGAACCCCCCCCCCTTTTTTTCATATAGTGAATCTGGGAGAAAATCACTTCAAAAACCCCATTCTTTCCGAAATCCGGGAAGTTTTACCTTCTATGCTACGGGGATTTCTATGCTACGGGGTTTCGACACGTCGTGTCATAACGTAGCGTATAAATCCAGAGCTATACCTTCAACGACACCTAAACCTAATCCTTACACACACAGAGAGAGAGAGAGAGAGAGAGAGAGAGAGAGAGAGAGAGAGAGAGAGAGAGAGAGAGAGAGAGAGAGAGAGAGAGAGAGAGAGAGAGAGAGAGAGAGAGAAGTGGGGCATCGTACCCATATTCTCGGAGGGTGATCTGAAAAGTACCCCCTTTTTACGATTCCATGGACCGAGATGACCGACGAGATGAGAAACATCCATTGGACCGCGAAAACAGGTCGTAAATTGTGATATTGCGATTCTGAAGAGTCACTTTCACGGTAGTCATGCTCGCAGACGGTGTACGCGTTTCGCTCAAGGGACGACTTACTCCGTATGCAAGCAGGACTACTATCACGGCAGAGTACCATATATATTAAATTTGGATGAAGAATCATTGAAGTTTGAGCGTATCATACACCACTTTTTAAAATTTGATGTAGACACTGGACGTACGTACTCTACGAAAAGACACAGCGAGAGAGGGGTGAAAAAGGAGACACGAGAAATATCAGTGGAAAGCGGGATGGTCACCGAAAACACTGGACATCGCGTAGTAGACGTCTACTGACTGCTCGAGCGCTCTCTTCAACGTTGAAAGCGGCATTTGAGAGTTAATGTCAACAATTTACTCTGTTCGACAGACCAGAAGTTGGTGTGTCTTAGACACCACACGAAATTGTAACAGTGTGTAAAGAAGGATGCTTTGAAGAAGTCACCTCCGACTAACGCATCTTTTGATGTGTTCTGTGTTAGAGTAAATTGTAGCATAAAACGTCAAATGCTAAGGTCTTATGACCAGGATTCAGTGTGTCTCAAACAAGGATTGTGTGTGTCTCAAACAACAATTGTGTGTGTCTCAAACACCCAAATGCTAAGGTTATATGACAAAAAGTGTAAGTTTCCAATGAAAACAAGAAAATCTGAACACCAGTGTTTTCACTTTCATTTCTCTATAATTCCAAGACTAGTCCTTGCAGGTGACTAGAAACATTTGCATGCAGAGATTACACGCCACAAGTTTTTGCAGTGATGAGTTCTTGCACACTATCACATTGAATTGCATTGCAGTGCAATCTACAGACCACAAAGTTGGTAGAGAGGGCAAATCACTGTATTAAGTTACGATTTTGAATAATTAAGGCTGACAGATTACGAACTTGGAGCTTGAGGGGATGACTGGCAACAGATTACTGTAGAGACTTTCTGTGACCGCAAGGATATGTAGCAATCATAGTGTAGCATCAAGACCATGATTGATTACTTTGATTTATCTCAAGTCTGGATTGTCAATGGAACTGGAAGCAACCCACAAGCAGAATAAATGTACAGTGTGTATTTAGTTAGTTTGTTTCTAGCTTGCCTGATATTACTCACTGATACAGTGATAGTTATCATGACATACAACTTCATTACAAAATTATCTGTAATGCAGGTTGAAATTTGGATAAATATACCAAAACAATTGGCTTTACTATATATAATAAAAGTCATGTATTTTGTTGATATTGAATCTTTTCATCTAACCGTCATTTATGATAGTTTTATTTGACAAGTGTTATTAATTTCTGATAAGTAAACCACTGATCACCTCTGACTATATGTAATACATTACTGTTTAAATTTAATTTTTTTTAAAAAGATTTTTATCAATTTTCATAAATAATCATATGTTAATGACATATCTTGTAGATTTTTATCAATTTTCATAAATAATCATATGTTAATGACATATCTTGTTTTACACCAAGTAAAATGAGACTCATGCTTAGCGAACTTCAAAAAAAGTGGTAAATGGTTGAAATAGTGTGATTAATGCTTATCTGTTAAAGAGAAAGGAAAGACAAAGAAAAGAAATCAGGCAATCATACAAACTTGTCTTCACTGGAAAAAAAATTAAACTGGTCTCAATTTTACTTTATTTAAAAAAAAGGAAATGGGAGCTCTAATGAAATGAAGAAGTTACGTTTGTTGTATGTTACTCAGTTTTTTAAATGACACAGTCCCCTTATGAAACAAAAGTAATAGAAAAAAGTCTGATGAAGTATTTCCACATCAAAGAACAAATCCAAGTGAAAATAGATTCGGTGTGTAAAACTAATCTTTCTTATACGTATATAACATATTGTCAGATACCAAAATAAAATGTTTTGTTAGAATTGCAATCTCGGTTTATCCCTTGGCTATCCTTTGATGTCTTTATTGAAGTAAGATGTTAAAGTTCATTTCTGTCTGTGTATGCGCAATCCTATTTTGTAGACTGAAATGGCTGCATAAATTCAACATGAAGTATTCACAGAATACGTACATGGCGCCTACATTCATCACAACATGAATTTCATATTTTATTTAGATTGATTCTTGACAACGTCCCTCCAGGCTACAAAAATGTATTTCATTCAGTCCTACTGATAGACTGTGACAGTAAAATGTCATACCATCCATACATCAATACAGATATCAAACAGCTATCTCTGTTGGCAGGCTTTAGATTTCTACTTTTGGATGACGTATGTTTATCCTGTATATGCTCTTCATCATCGTCATACATACATATACGTATGTATCGGTATATATCAGTTATAAAATATGATTATAGATTCCGTATTGAGTATCCCATACAAAACAGTGACTCCAAAGAAAGTACAAGTACTTGTAGAGTGGAAAGGAATCAGAACAAAAGACTGGAGAGTTTTCTACGTTTAGACATTTATATTTCCCCTGGGTTAAGAAATAAGGAAATACCACTTTCTTACCTTGTACAAGCCTATCAATATTCTATGTTTCAAAGATGTATTAGATTGTAACACAGGCCACAGCTTACAAAAGGACTTCAATGGTACTTTATAAAATATTTAAATTGTTGACAAAATAAAAGTTCTTTTACATACAGACTGGGGTAACAAAACTGATGATATATATAGACACATGCTGGTATAGAATTCATCTTGAATTGGACACAAATATACCTTCTGACTGTACATACAAAAACATACTGTACTGGGTACACCTTCCAACTACATTGCCAACAAGTACAAGATCGAAATCCAAAGACATTGAAACCCTACTAAAATACTGTAATGTCAGAATTTACTCACTAAGTACATGTATGTGACATCTGCACCTTTACAACACAAGAAACTACATTTGAGAACTATACATTATTCCAAATTGGTTTTGCCTCCAGAAATACATTGACATTTACTCATGATGTCTTTTTCTTCACATGAAATCCATGGTGATTGACTTGAAAGATCGGTCGCTATTAGCAATTCCTAGTAAAATACTGCACTGAGGTATAACTTGACGATAATTAACAATTTAAAGTCAGTCAAATAGATGCTGACTACAATACAGACATACTTCCTACTTTACTTATACTATTTCAACAGCATCATGGCAAGCATGGTTTATGATTGAGTGCTAGTGTACTGGCATTCCAATTGTTGATTTATTGCTATAATAATCAATAAATACATCTTCTTTACTTCAGGTTGTAAATGCCAAGGATAGTAACACAAATTATGTCAGTAATCACACCCTCTTCACCCCTTTTATATCTCTAGAGGGATTTTTTGTAATAATTTACCTGTGTCATAGGCTATAAAGAATGGGCCTTGTAAAGTACATGCTAGTCATGCAAACATATACTACCATGGAGAAATCTCAGTCGTACAGACTGGATCACAATGTTTTGACATGTAAAGTAAGCACATATATTTGTATACATGTATATAAACCTACAGCATGGCATGAAATTCTTTTGATATACACGTTTAGTACAGCAATTTTTTGACATCATAATATCCTTGGTAGAATACATCAATGAAGGTTATATGTTTAGTACAGAGATTTGTTACTTCATATCCTGGGTAGAAATTTTGATTGACTTGCATCAATGTATTCTACTACAAGAATGCGTCAATGCAAGTCAATCTAAAATTCAATTTCTCTCTCATTTCATAAAATGACATTATATGTAACTAATATGTCATCTTCACTGAACCTCGCCTTTATTAAGCAGTAAAAGTGTTGTCTGTTATGAACTCATACTTATTATGTCTATCGTGTCAAATTCATGTATAAAGAAGAGAATCTCCATAAATCTGTGCTTTTCCTATGGTTTCAGAACACCAACTACAGCTTTTTTGTGGAATGTAAATAGTTCTAGTTACCTCTTTCCATGATACTGTTAACCATTTACATGGGGTCCATAATCATTAAAGTACAAATCTTTGTTTGGTGGGCTCAAAATTAGCAGTAGTCTAGGCCACACAAACTACACATCATCTTATGTCATATATGTATCTGGATTACCCAATTTACATAAAGGTGGTAGTCTGTTTAATAGACTACATGGAATCTATAGAAAATAGTACCTGAAACAGTTTACTTGGCTTCAAATCGGACTTCAAATTCCAACCCTACTATAAGTCTTAATACTATATACATTATTACGACACATACTACATAATTGCATACCGGTATGTACTCAAGTAATATTCTATATTCACTGATTTGTATTTTGAAAGTCCAGAAAAAAATCATATGGTTGCAAATAAACAATCAATAAACAATACATTTAACCCAATTCAATTCACACATTACAGGTAGCTCTGCCTCTGATTCTGCAGAGTCAGTCAATTCCAAATTTATGACTAACATTTCAATATAACTACAACACATTTATTTTGTCAGACACAATGACACCATACAAATCATCATTTAATGATGCATGAAGTACAATTTGAAAGCGCAATAATCTAATTATAGAACTACTTTCACACCACTGTATTTGTTTTCCTGTACACATTTATTCTTCATTGATCACTCAACACAAAAAAAAAGCCTGCCATTGATTATTCTCAAGCCAGTATCCTGCCTACATACGGTATCTAAACCATAGTAGTAGAAACATACAATATATCCATATTTTTTAAAACAACTTTAAGTGTGTTTAATTTGCATTACATAAACCAGTCAGAGTGGTTAGACTGTACACTATGATTTGTTGTTCAGTCCTATCAGGCATCACAATATCCAATAACCTGTGGTAACAACACTTCATATCTGACAATCACAACCAGACCGGTGTGTTATATCTGTGGTACTTTTCTACATGCTTTCCTTTTAATACAGAAATTTTGATGCGTATCACCTCATTATTTCTTTTATATATGAATCCAAAAATGTTCAGTAAAACTTCTTTTGTTCAGAGGATGAAAACATTTCATTATAAATGTATTTTTGAAATGCACTGCACATTATATCAAGCCCTATCAATTAACTCTCATCACCTGATGTTGTTTACAATACAGGATAAGCTAAGAATACACGTTTTTTATGTCTGTGTGATTTCCTGACATTGAACAAGATTTACAAGATTTCAACTTCTCAAAACCAATGCCCAGGATATGTTTCATTTCCCTTGATTTGTTTTAAAGTGTGTTATCATCTGTTAATGTACAAGCCATTTTCCTTGCAGTATGCACCTTGTTTCCTCCCTGATTGCTTTCTGTGAGAGGTCCATTGTAGTCAAGTAATTAATCATGGGACTCTGTGTTCCTGAGTAGCCAATATCCAATGACACTAACCTTTACAGCGCGTTGTAGTACTCCTCTACTTGTCAAGTATTTGGATTTCAGAGCTCACAAACTCTCCGAACTGTAATTTGTAGTCTAATATCTTTTAATGTATCTAGTTACATTACTTTATTAATGCGTACATATTGTCAAACTGTAATGTACCTACATTGCATATTAAAATGAAATAATTAATAACACTGCTATCATGTACATTAATAGCTTCTTTTTGTTTTCTCTCATTCAATTTTCAAGTTGAGTTTTTGGACATATGGAGTTTGGCTCTCAGAAACAGCAAATTTCCATACAAATCATACTGTGTGAGTAAGTCCATGTACAACAAATGTGTGTTATGTGGTAATACAGTGTAGTAGGTGGTAACACTGTGATACATATGGTACATCTGTAAATGTTGATACACAACACAACACAATGTAACCTATCAATATGCAATATCATTGTATGCATGTAAAGATCTAATATGCATCATACATATTTCTAGGTACACTAGTATCACTTTTAATTTATTACTACTACTATACCACTAAATTTAACAGACCTTTGATGATAATTGTCATCTTTTTGTCACTTTTTTTTCCACTCAAAAATTGTTTTGCTACACTGAACAATGTCTAAATGTATATAAAGTTGTGTCTCTGAGAAAAACATTTGAGCATACAAAAATAGGAGTATGATTTTTATGACGAGGAAGGTTCAAAGTTTTTCATTCCTTCACTACTTACTACATCAATACAACCACTGTCAGCAGTACCTTTCTGTTTTATGGAATTTCAAGTGAAAATTACATTGAAAGATAGAACCAAGCATTTTAAAGTTGTACATTTCGTCAGAATTCTGACATTAGTATTTGTACAAACCTTTTCTAACAGTGACCATTTTAGCGTAGTATATACATTTTACAAAAAATACAGTATTGTTAACAATTTGTTGTTGTAAAAAAAAAAAAAAAAAAATTCACTTTCACAAACCTGACATAATATCAGATCAGTGGCTGTGAAATAAGGTTGGCACTTATCCTATGAATTTTCATTTTTCATTTTTTGGCATAAAATGCTATGAAAATTAGTCTGTGATAAGGAACATCTTTGAGAATTAATATACAATGTATGGCAGAAACAAGCAGGAAATGAAATTTGTGAAATACACACTTTCAACAAATACACACAAAAATAACATTTATAGATGACCCCCCCCCCCCCCCCTTCCACCCCACCCCAGCCAGTTTTAGAAAGAACATATTAAATGTCATTCAGAAACAAGTATCATATACTCAATACATATTAAAGTCACCTACCTCCGTCTTTGGTGCCATTTTCCTCTATATTCAAACTTTCAGTGAGCTCGGAGAGTGAATCTTCAGCCCCACGGCCACTCCGGAAAGTCCATGATAATCTGCGTTTCAGTTTTTTCATTTTGCTCTCGCTGGCTCTAGGCTTAGAGTCCATTAACTTACAGTGTCTGAAAGTAGTTCATATATATCTAAACAGCTGCCTTGTACGTCTCTCCTTGTGGTTAATAAATACGAGTTGTTCCTCACCAGTACTGACTGCTTCAAGTCTTGGCTTTTCCTGGGAGGTCCAAATTCTTAGCTTCCTAATAATTAGTTTAAAATCTGCACAAACAGAAAGGAAAGACAGAATCATTATAATAGACTTTTCTGGTTCCCTTGTAGGTGTGTTCATGTATATAAGGCTTCATCAAGAATGCTGTAATCAAGCCATCTTCAGTATTTTCACAGAATGCATATTCATCTGATCATACATATGTATGTGATGTCGTCAATACATGAATGATTGTCCAGCCACACAGTGTCAGTGGCACTATAAATAGATGTACACTGCTTTCAAATGTTTAATGCAAATCACAGACCACAATAACCTACAAAATGTAGGTAATATGTAACACTCTAATCCCCTACATACATCATTTGTGGTGGGTGAGAAAAGATCCCTCATTCAAAAAAATTCATAGTAGAATGTAACGAGACCTGAGAGACAATTCATTATTCAAATTTCACTTGAAACACCCTTTATTCCGATTTTATCAGTCTGCGAAAAAAAATCACAAATACCAAGAATATATACATGTAATCATACTTGTACAATTCACTATAGGAAAAGTGACTTGATTCTGAAACAATCAAACTTAAGAACCCATTTATGTACAGTTGTGAGTACAACTTCAAAAAGGGATTTGTCTCCAACTGTAATTGAAAATCTAAAGATTATATTGGCTGATTGTTTAACCAGCAAGTCAGAGTAATTACCAGGATAATTGCTAACTAGCTCATTATCACAGTAAGAGTGTTTCTCTGGACAAAGACACCAAATTTGTCTCTCAAAGGAAACCTGAATTCTTGCCATGCTATATAATTGGAGGTAATGTATGTACAGAGAGAGCTCCCAAACAACATGGTGTTTCTGTACTAATCATATACATGATAGCTAAACATGATTTTGTCTAAGCAATTTTCACTGTTATACATATAATCTGTACAAAATGATCAAGAACACAATAGAGATACAACATAATAATTCTGACCCGTTCACACCATTTAGCACCCACAAATTGGTAAATCAGGTGGCAGAGGTCAATCAAAGAAGGTGTCAGGGGACACTAGGTTAGACCATGGCTGTAATATATTCCATGGTTAGACACGTACAATACAACACTTGAAGTTTACCGATAGTAACAGAACTGAGTAACAAGTAGACAAACTCAATGTACAGGTGACCTTACCGATATACTTGACCTAAATGTCCATGCATACACCTTTGCCTACAGTATAATTTGTCAAGGACTTCTCTAGGAATGATATCATCTCTTTCATTGACCTTAAGGTCATTCTGCACTGGGAGATCAGTTCTTGGTATAATATTTAATAACCATGATAACTAATATATGATTGTGGAATTTGAGAAACTTGAGTCAAGTAGCTGAGGTAGAATTTCTTGCCTCTTATCCACTTCATAGTTACATGTATGTGCAGGGTGAATGTACTTGTCTGCCAGTTCAACATTTCATTTAAATTTTTATGTGTGGTAAATAAATAAATTCCATTCAATTTAAGACCAATCCTATACATAATTTCCATAAATAATTCAACCCAGTTTTCAAGTATACATTACGGGGTAGATTTAGGAGTGATAAATTGCTTTCAAATTTATGACCTATTTAATGAGCAGTGATCAAGTCGTAGAATAAGCTCACATATTCCAAATGATTGTACCACACCATTCAAGTTCCTACGACATACATGTACTGTACATTTCCCCATTGTATCATTGTAAACCTACATAACACTGTGCCTACATTGTACATGTACCATCACAGCTACAACTCTACTAGTAAATGTACAATCACTTGATATTTTACTATAGATGATGCACGATAGAGTTAAAGCTGGCCTCTGTAAAAGGAAGGAATGAAGGAAGGGAGGGAGGGGAGAAGGGGAGGGGAAGGAGGGATTGGTAGATGGATGGGTGGATGGATGGATGGATGTGGATGGATGGATGGGTGATGGATGGATGGATGATGGATGGATGGATGGATGGATGGATGGATGGGTGAAACTATCAAGCCTGCTATTCAGACTAAAGTAAATGATATGCTCACATACATCAAAACAATTGACTCAATAATAATACTGCAATGTTATTACTGAAAACTACAAAATAAACATTTACATATAATTGCTGAAAAAAATATAAGCAGATGCACATAATATTTTTATTTCCAACAAAATAAGTCCCTCATCACTACCTGTGTGTATCTCTAAAGACTACAAAATAAATATTTACATGTAACTGTTGCAAAAAAAATGTATGGGTGTGTTTTTGTTGGACACAAGAAAACATATCCATTAGGATTTCAAAAATTCAGATCCCATCTGTGAACAAGTTTATCATAAAAGGCCAAAAAAATAAAGAGTTGTTTCTGGTCAGTGCATCATTTTTTTTTTCATGTGACAGTATTAAGTGGATGCAAGAAATAAGATGTGGAATGCACATCACCAATTGAAATTCCCTATTTTTCCTCATCACTGTTTCCTGCCATCTGCTGTCATTGTGGTGGAGACGATTTAATATCAGGAGAATAAGCATTTGATATTAAACCAACCTGCACTGAATGTACAAACACTAAACCTAAAATGCTGTCAAGGAAAAGGAAATTTTTCAAGGCGTGTGATCAGTGACTCTTTAAAAAAAAAACAAAAAAAAAACACATGGTCACCCCATTTTGAGCAGAATGCCATGACCAGAAACAATTTCTTTTTTTCTGGCCTTGAAGTGCTTTGAAGAGCAGAGACGAATTATGAATGTTGGAAGAGATGAATTATTAATATTCTCATTATACAATGATTAATTCATTAAATAAAGTGCATTTGTGTATGTCACATTGTGTCAGCTAGGCAGATGACGTCTCACTCAGTCACCGCCAGACAATCAATGTAATTACTAACAACATTCATAATTTATTCATACAAAAATTATATTTACATTTTTTTCTATCACATTTGTATGCATCAAGTGATAAAATATTAATTCTATTAAAAATTAAATTAAGACTGTCTTGTCTGAAATACATTTTTAGTTCTATTTCAATGCTGTGTTCTAGACATCCTTGTATGACCTACCCACATTAGCAGTAGTCGGAATACCTCTAAACATCAAAGTGCTAATCTTCCCGTGGTTACATAATTATCACATCAACAATTCAAAAATAAATTTGTTTAGTTCTATTCTAATGTTATATTTCTTGACTTTCTTCTGTGACCCAGTCGGCACATGTCTAAACATCAAAGCTAGAATACTTCTAAACATCAAAGTGTTAATCTTCCCTGCAGTTACGGAATTATAATATCAGCAATTCAGAAATGTTGAGGAGACTGTTGATTCTATGTTCTGCTTTGCTACATAACATCTGATCTCATTTAGAAATTTCCCAGACGAATATCCTTGACATCAGTACTCTTAGAAAATAATGTATTCAAATAGCGATAACTTATTATGTAGGAGCAAATGTGGAATCACTACACAAATGTATTTACCCACATTTTTTTATTTTTGAGGGTGGGGGGAGGGGCGAGAGAACATGGGGATCTCACATCAACACAGTTATTCATAAATTTCTTTAATAAATATTGTGTTCTAAAACACATTATGAAAACAAGTTTTGGAGATTGTGTAAGGCACCTCGTCCTTAGTTAACCTACAGGCCCAGCCTAAAGGATCAAGCCAGGCTAGTCTACAGTAGTATTACACCAGAAATGTTATGCACTCTGACCAATGATGCATACATGTTCACATTTCAACTATCTGATCTTTACAGTTACAATTTTTTGGTGTAATTATATGACTGTAGTTGTTATTCCCAAATGATCCATCTGATCACCTTTGTATACTGGTGTATATATCGAACTTGCACACAACTGCAGAATTGAACCCATCTCCTCCTACTTTTATGCAAGATTGCTGAGGGTCTGTTTTACTGGGTATTCATGCAAACACCTACTTCATACCACAGAGACCAAAGAGATCAATAAAACCAAGGAAATTTGAGGGATCTACCAGCATAAACCCCACATGTGGCAAAACATGCTACCCACAATTCTTGTTGCTATCAGATACAAAACTGTACTACAGACATCTTCAAAAACCCATTCCTGCAACGAACAAACAATCTTGAAGATAGAACACAATGTAGTTAAAGCTGGATCTGTTGATGGCCTTCAAAGCATCCATCCAACTTGACCATTATATACCAGTTATCTGGTCATTCGACGTATTTATACAGGTACTGGTACAGATACAGAATTGAAACCTCCGAAGATAATAACCATACTATAAAATGTATTTACAAAGACTTGCTTCTTGTTTATGAGTACGACACAGCTGGTGAGACAGGTACCATATGTCTGATATTACATGACGTACAATAAATTGCATCTAATTGCTCTAATGTTCAGGATCATAGTATGAGATAATGACATTTCTAGGCAAACAATGATGGTCTGAGTGTGTACACAAAGATCTTTTCCTGTGCACTGAATACTTTGGACCATTCAACGGATATTCAATTTCAGAACATCACCTTTACTGTACTGGTAACAAAGAAGTGACAAATCTGTCCCGTTTTCAGGATAGGTGAACAACAGTGGGGGGGGGGGGGGGGGGGGGAATATTTAGCATACCACCCACACACTATTCTGTAAATGAGTTGCTGTCTGCCATGAATCATATCACAGTGACACAGTCTGCTATATCATGTATGAGATGTACTTTATCCCTTTGACTTTGGGAAAGGTTGGATGAACTTTTGTCAGTATCCTGGAATTAGTGTTGTCCAAGTACCTTATGGAGTTTAAGTCTTTTGACCAAAATTAACATTCTTAGACTCAACTGTAAACTATCATCAGAGATTCTGTCCCTTTATTTACATGTAAGGTTCGTTGAATTTGTAAACCTGCTCATATCAAAATAAATACCACAATGATCTTTGGTGAAGGTAAGGCATACATTCTTATATTCCACATATCAGTGTTTTTTCCTCATTGGTTTATTTATTACTATATTAGGACATTGGTATTTGGTTATTTACGACCACGGCATTATTGTGACTTGTAATTTGTAGTTATTGATATTCATATTACCTATGGTGCAACTGTTAGTACCCAAGGCTATTTTTTATCATCCATGTACATTAATGGATCCTCGAAATCTAACAATGTACATTTTCACCATGCACACACATTTCAAAATGATATGGATATCTACATGTCCCATCCTGTCAAATTTGTATGAAATCTATCATCCTGTCATATTGGTATGGAATCTACCATCCTGTCATATTGGTATGGAATCTACCATCCCGTCAAATTCATATGGAATCTAGGAATCTACTGTCCTGTTAAATTAATATGGAATCTCCTGTTCTGTTCTATGGAACATAATTAAAAGTGAAAGTATGAGTTACATGTTACATTTATCACACACTTCTATTTGTTGTTACATTTAAATTCAACTTAAAATTTATAGACAGTCAGTACTGTTGAAAAATTGAACTGTACCTTAGGATTAAAATCACCACAAATATTTATTGACAGACAGCCTGAAAGCCAACTATGTTTTATTGCAGGACTATAATAGCTGTGAGACAGGAAAATACGGATCTGAACTGCCAGAAATGTATGCCATGGATTCATACTACATGTACTAGATAGGAAAATAGATACGTGAAATAAATCCCCTCGATATGTGGATTTCTCAGCTTTATGTACCCACATCAAACACAGTATTCCCCATCACCCTAGTTAGTATTCCCTTCCCCTCCATGGATATATTCAACAGCTGCCACTTTAAAAACCACACTAAATTAATACAGTTCCTCATCCATCTAGCAACACACCATATAAGTATATTCCCCAAATACATGCACTAAATAATTAAATCAAGAGTTATCAAATTGAGTTCCTCTTATTGGACCTTAATTTCATTTTTCAATTTGATAAATTAATCATTAATCACCATGGTAGATGGAGACTTCATTAACTGAACACAGTGCCACAATGAAATGATTAAAACCCCAAATTAAATCACCTGGCAGGCCAATTTCATATTTTCATAATTTGTCCACTGTGAATACCATGACTGTATGTCTCATAAAATGTGCAATATTATATACCTCTACTTGGTTACATTATAAATATTTTTGTTCAAATAATCGTTGTAAAAGTTATAAAGTGTACACAGTATTTTAACAGAATGAAATTGAACACCTAAAATTTACATCTGTTCAACATGTATGTATCATATTTCATAATCTGCATACCGTGATTGCATGTGGCATGCAATGTACAATATACCATATACCTGCACATAAAATATATTTGTTCAAATATACTTTGTCAAATTCATACAATGTACACAGTAACATCATCATGTTGATTTCATATATTTTCATTATTTTGCCCAATGTATACATTCCATTACCTGTGGTATGAAATGTACAATATCCTGGTATATGTTTGATAAATTTATTCACATATGCTTTAATCAAAGTAGTAATTCATGTTTTTTATGACAATCATAAAATTTAATCATGATGTCAGTTCTGTTCTTGTTCTTCAGTCTACTGACATGGATAAATCTGCACAATGATGTTATACTTGATAGCAAGGTACAGGGATAATACACTTGTAAAGTTGGAAAGACCAAAATGTTTTGGAATGGCCGTACATGTAATTCTCAGTTATAGGTGACAAAACCATGAACATTCCAATTACAATCTTTCCTACATGTAAACTTAATTGAGGGTGTGGATTTAATATTCAAATTACCTCTCAGTCTGATATTGTCACATACCTGTTTGCAAGATATTCTGACTAGGTGAAAGGTCACGGTGTGTGTATATATAAATGATACATGTATAGTTGAATATTCAGTATATATGGTGATAAAGTTATGATAGTCCAGTGCTATCACCAAATCTCAAGATCGCAGGGTTAGAGGTGATTCAATACCACATCCAGACTATTAAACAATATATATGACACCAACCTATGGCTAATCAAAGAACAATTGACAACAGTTTATATATATACTGAAATACATGTAGGCAAGTCTCTAGTTCTTGTATTATGCTGGTTTCATACCAGCTGGCTCTCTATAGCATACATTGTAGTTACTTCTAAGCATCAAAGAATTTCACCACTTATGCTTCTACAGGTACATGACTAGTACTATATATTCAAATCCAATATTATATCGAGGTCAAATGGGAAGTATTTGTTTCTTTTCAACTGCACATGACTGTTTTCAATAGCATAAAACTTCAATTATAGACCCGCTTACAGCCTGGATGCATCAACATGGTATCATAGTTTCAACGACTAGACTAACCTGCTTACTGATTCAGATCATGTGAGGATGCAACTGATGTCATCAGATGCTGCAGTAGTCTATTTTAAACTCAGTAACAATTTGTACCTATTTTCTCTATGCAACATGCAATATCTAATTGTTTTAACCAAAATGTGAAAAATAGCACTGTTAGTGTTTGGAATCTAAGTAGTTTCCGTGTAATAGAGCAAAGAACCTAGAATTCATTTGATGTAAGATTAACTTATTCATTGCCCAGTTATATTTAAATATTGTATATTTCTATATATAAAATAAGATCTAGCAAAAGATACACTAACAAGAAATCCTTTATTGTCTAGTGTCTGGGTCATATCCCAACTGACAAAAGCACTATAGGGTTTTATGGACTCCAAACTATGGATTCAGGACATTATAACTTAGTCATGGATGATGGTCCCTGGTTGTATGCAAATAACTACTTTTCAATCAATGAAGATCAGAGTGGTCATAACCAATTCATCCATGCATAACCACCAGTGAATCTTGCACAATCACTTCATTCACCAACACTCTGACATCTTTCAACCCTAACCTTTAACCCTTGACCTCAACTTTTTGCTTTTGCTCAGTACACTAAAACATAGACCTTCCAGCAAGAAACCATACTAGTACAGTTCCTAGTAAAAGGAGATAGAAACAAATTAGTATGGGGGGAAACATTAAGTTTCTTTTTATACATGTACCCTCATTACTGGCTGCATCAAGAAAATGTAATTTCACAACCCATTTCCTTAATATGAAGTGCCTGAAGACAAACTCAAAACTGTTGTACCATTAGATAGATGTATTCTGATGCATTCTAAATATGAAAGTTTTGAAATATCCTGGGGAAATATAGGTTTTATGACAAGTTTGACTATTGGGAAACATTACATCTTTTATGAGAGATTTCACTGATAAAACTAATAACATCCACTGTTTTACTTTGAAGTTTTGATGTCTAAATTGTCAGATTATATGTTTTCCATTATTAAAATACTTAAATATCACTATTGAAATTTAAATATACAAAATGTATGTGTATGAGACACAAAACATTGAAAATACAGCAAGATTAGTCACGAAGCTATCATTGGGCTCATTTTTCTCTCCATGTGATGCTTGTCGTTTTGCCTTTTGCAGTATTTGTATATCATAGGTACCTGTAACATTATATGTGTACATCAAGACTATTTTATAGCTCTTTCACCTAAAAACATCCATGCTTGCCATCAAACTAGAACACATGAATGAGAATCATCACTCAGATTGCCTACATGTAGCTTCAAAACAAGCACAGACGTGAAGTCATTAAATCTGGGTAAACTTCCACTAAAATTGGCATATTATTCACCAATGGTGGTCAGTTAATGAGGTGTTTTGTCATGGTGTGTGTTCCAGCTAATTGCCAATCTTTCTATCATAAGGCGTACAACTGATAAATTGATAAATGTCCTCATGTGTACAACAAGAAAGTAAGGTTGGTGGATTGAGAAAATACAAGTGAAGGACATGATGAACATGAAATATTCCAGGTACATCATGTAGGTACATCAGTCTATTAGATTTAAAAATAACTAGTAAATAATGGATAGGTACATGTACTGTATGTACAATGTATGACATATGAATGTTGAAGAATATCACCTTTGGTAAATAGGAGTTCCTGGACCACTTTCCTGGGATTCCTACCTCAATTATTGTCCAAGCAACGTATTGAAAATTATAGTTCTTTCGCCAGATTATTTCCCCTTTCAAATTATCAGGACTGAGGGATCCCAAATCTGAGCAAAATAGCATACTGTTCACAAGGAGGTGAAATGCTCCTATTTCTTCAATATTGCAAGACACTGAAAGGTTGGCATTCTACAACACCTAAGGTTTCACAGACATGCAATTTCACACTAGACATGACATTTAAAACTCTTGACCATAACTGTATCATCTTACCTGTCTGGAATCCCTAGTGAAATATAATATAACAACACTTGACACAAATACACTTACACAGATAAAGTTATTGACAACACCACAAACACTTGGCTTATCATCTGGCTAGAACTGGGTTAATATGAAGCATGTTTTTATGACCTCTGACCTAAGGTAATTCACAAAGCCAGGGAAATGAAAGACATAGACAAAAACAAATCATCTATGAAAAACCAAACTGTAAATGAAAATTTTCATCCAAATAACATCTGTTCTGTCATCCTCATTAAATCTATATTTCAGTTATTTATTAAAATATGCCACTCATAATTAATAATTAATTCAACCTCATCGGGAGCAAGTTCTTGTCATTTTATATCAAACTTGTATCTATCTCCTCAAGTTCTAGTCTCCCCACAAAGTGTGCATTCTCTGTAGTTGGACTGATCTTCATTTATTCAACAAACTCATACTGCCATTCATATGAAAACATGGCTGTGTGCCAGACTGGATTTTAAGCAGTAGCGCACGTTTTTGGAATCTAAAACAATATTTTGACCTTTCTTTTTTTCGTTTTACAAATTTATATAAAGTTGTAAAATTACACCTCACATGCATTAGATTATTTACTATAACCTTACTAGATTGTATTTGATGGTTAGGAGGGAGGACAGAATCAACTAAATCACTGTGTCCTTGTCTGCATCTTGTGAAAAGGTAATAAGGAGAGCTTTCTCTTCCTGTCATTTTCATTCATTTTTCAGTCATAACCTTTACAACGTTATTAGTTGATGAATATTTCAAAAGATAAGTTAGTGTCTGGGGAAGGTTTTCACACAAAGCTGACATCACTGGATTACATTTGGGATTAACATCACAAAATAACAAGGTTGAATGTGCAGTAATATATTTCCCCTCTTCAAGACCTACAGGCATGTAATTCTACCCTTAGGAAACACTGCTTCTCAAGACATGTTGTCAAACCATTGTGGTTTGAGTGTGAAGTTAGAGTGAACAGAGTTAACTTTTATCACACAAGGCACTAGCATACTGACTTCAACACAAAGTCATATTTCCCTACAGACAGACAGACAGACAGACAGACAGACAGACAGACAGACAGACAGACAGAGACAAACAGAGAGACAGACAGACAGACAGACAGACAGACAGACAGAGACAGACACAGACAGACAGACACACGGACGGACGGACGGACGGACGGACAGACGGATTGGATGGACAGACAGATAGACAAGTACTCCAGTTCAAACTGCAGTGCAGTTAAAAGAATTCAGGGACTCAGCTATACATGCATGTGATAATTTCATCTCCATCATATTCAGTGTCCCAATCACATCAAATCACTATGCACATTTCTCATTGATTGAAAGCTTAAACCCCCAGTCTGGGATTGACTACTATCTTAATAATGTTAATCCTAATCTGATATCAACCTACAAAGACTTTCAGGTAACTGGTTGACATTTGTGGGGAGGGAGGGGGAGGGGTTTAATTTCTACATTATTGAAATAAATTTATTGACAAAAAACAGCGTCACATAAAATCAAGAAACATACGAAGTCTTCATTTTTTAAACAGTTACATTTTTGTACATGTATCTATCTATGAATAAAGAGTTAATTCCTTCATTCTTAACATCGGTCTCTAAATGTGAAACAACAGACTTGTTTTCTGGTATCCCATTATCCAGCAGAATTTCAAGAATTCAGAATATAAGAATCAATAATACATGAATAGGGAGATACTAATACATTATGTATGCGTTGGGTCAAAGGTCGATTTTAGTCAGAGTGAAATGTTGAAATTTGTATCCTTATCTGCAGGATACAAATTCCAATAAACCATTCTTTTATGTAAAACCATTACTTTATCTTCTATGCACTATATTGAGTATTAATCATATGATTAATCAGATATTTGATTCCATTCATTTTGTCTAACAATCTGCCCTTTTGTCCACCAGAGAATGAAGCCATAATTTGTATGCCTACCTTGTTAGCAAAATTATATTTTGGGTAGCCAGAACTACATGTGCGTGTATACATGATGTAGGTACTTATTCCGATTCTATGAGTTCTTTTATTTGTTTATGTTGATGTCTTCCAGACAAAATGCACAGTCATGAAACTGTGGTCTTTCTCAGCAGTCACCATTATAGACCGAGAGATTTGCCATTGTTCATGCTCTGATCCTAGAAGCATAAAGCTAAATGAGTGATTACAAGAATGTACATATGGATGAATCTTTCACTCTAGCATCACAAATTTTCAATTTGACCTTGAACATGAAACTAAAAGTACAAATGTTCACCTGTATTATATAGCTGAGTCTTACAGAAAAATGAAAGACAAGGCAAACACACTACCAAAAGATGGCGTACCAAGAACAATACCTATTCTTTCAATTAAACTTTTATGTAATTTTTACTCAAAATTGTAATATATCGATAATTCATTTCCCTTCACTGAGAACACAATGTTATAAAATGCATGTTTAATGTTAAACAGTATGTGTGTCAAACATCATTTTGTATTACCATGCAGTATTGCCTGCAGCTAGCTTGGACTTACAAATGTAGCTGCATATTATAAACTAGAACCCTGACCAGGATGTGGGTTTTCTATGTCAACAGTAGACACGCTCTGTAGAGTTTTTCCTAATCATAAAAGTCAGATGATCCATACCCTTGTGGTACTATTACTACACATTTATATCAATACAACATTGTTGTATTATACTTCCTTTACTGGCTATAAATGTTTGTTTTCCCTGATGGCAAGGTAAGCTGATTGTCTTGCTTGCAGACACTTACGTAGGTGTGAGACAGAACTGTCAAAAATTATTTTTATACATGGCTGTAGGAAAAAATTCAATTTGATCAAATGTGATGTAGTGAACACAACTTAACTTCTTTGTAATACCTCTGTCATTCGTTTGTTGTTGTTTGTTTCCGACTTTGTTGTTGTGAACCTTAGAAAGTGAGTGAATCCTTCCCTGCATCTGACCCAGTACCATAGATGTTCATGTTTAAATCTCGCATACACATAGCCTTTCAAAATCAGCCTTACAGTTAACACTCCAGGATTGAAGTTGAAAACAAACAAATCCACCAAAACAGTAAGAATAACACCACTGTCAGCACTCTGCACTTGAGTTCTGTTCATATCTTGTATAAGAATAACATCGTTGTCTGCAGTCATCTTGTCTACACTCTGTTCAAACAGAGTGTTCTGAGGTACTGTACTTGCAAGTTTTTGACTTATGACAAGTTCTCATTGGTTGAACTTCACTCAATGAGAGAACTTCAAGCCATACTGACAACAAAATACTAGTATATAAGTAACGGAGTACAGGTATTTCAGTATTTCTAGTACAATACATACATAAATTGAATTACACAAACATGTACGGAGTGTGTACTTACTGTTCGGACACTTTCCATTTCTTTAATGTTTTCTAGGGGCAACACAGTGTTGACAACAACTGCATACCTCAACCTCCAATGACTTGAACATCATGTAAATTGTGAATTGAGAAACACTAAAAACAATTCCCATATTGAAAGAAGTAATGACATTACAGTCAGACATGTATAAGTACATGTACTGTAATAACATTGACGTAAAAACAACATACTAGCAACTAGAAGAACAATATCCATGTATAACCAAACCCAACATACATTGTATGCTTTGTAGATAGAGAAATTAGACTAGTATCACATAACCCTATGCTATGTAGAGCTAGCCATCTACAGAGATGAAAACACTGGCAATACCATGACTAACTTACATTTATCTGTAGCAGTTGTACAAAAGTTCACTCTGTCACCACTATCGAGGATGAAATACTGACTTGTGATAACCTGCAATTCTATAGTTCATTCAATGCAAATTTTACATATAAATGGCTGATGTGATACATATAACGTACAACAATGTTGAATAGGGACAGAGTTGAACATTGTCCTACGGTGCTCTAGCTATATGTGGACATATTTGTTATCATGGAAGATGCAACAGTTTTCATGCGACAGCGACAGCGAGGCATGAAAACTAGGGGCTTTGCAATTCTAGTCAATAACACCACTCCTACTGAGATAAAAATATGATAATTAATTCACACACAATTAGTAATGACCTTGACATTGTGGAGGTATCAGATATTGTCATTGTTAGAAACTAGTGAATGTGCAATTATGGACATACACACATTAATAATGTATACACATGTATGGACTTACATTTTCTGTACAACATTTCAATTTTATGATTGACTAATTTGTATTAAACACATATGTCATTGTTACAACTTAGGATAACCCCACTTTCTCTTCAAAGAGATTGCAAATAATGATCATGTAAATTTAGGAAATCTATAGTGTAGACATTACGTTAAATTGCCCACTTTTCAATAGGATTCAAATCTAGGTCTCAACACAGTTGTCTGGCAGGTGTAGAAAACATTAGTCAAGAACACAACCATGATCCAATGTAATCCTCTGATAACCATTCTGATAAGGCAAACCTAACTTGATGACCAAGGATTGAAACATTGCTCTTTAAAAATTCTATACCACACCTCATCATAAACGTCTTCTCAATGTTGTACTTTGAATATTTGGTATTGTACTGCGAAGTATTACCCTGAGTATTTCCTAATTGGATTAGATTTTTTCTTTTTGCAAATTAGCCATAATGAATTTTTTGTCATTCAGCACTGTAGGGAAAATGTTGCCATGGTTGAGAAATATCTTGTGACACAGAAATGCATGATGTAACTGGTGCCACTGAGGAATTGGGAATTTTCATTCCATACATGTATATACATGAAGGGGAATGTTCTCAGAAATATGTTCATATTCTGAAAAAGGAACCATTGTAAATATATATGTAACACAATAGAAAATGACAGACAACCATTTATTTTCCCATACAGTGACACAGTATTCGGTCGCCATATTGGATTCTAAAATGCAAAATGGCTAAATTTGATAACATTTTGACTGCGATTTCAAAAATTTGTAGAAAGACCCAGGAATTTTTTTTTTCTGTGAATGGCTTTGAGTTTTCTTGAACAAAGTAAGAGTAAAATTTCAAATAGTTTATTTCTGAGGTGCTTTTCAGATAAACATGTTTCAAATTTTCATGAGTTCAGAATGTTCGGAAAACGTTTCTTCCAAATCTCTTCATATCATTTCCGTTCTATATCTAATGTAAATATTACAGATTACATTTACATTTGAATAACAAATCATGTGATTCGATATTTACCATAAATTGCTGCACACTTTTCAACTTTACTCACTCTTTGTTTGATATGCTGTTTGGGGACATGTATTGGCAAGAACAGTCTAAAGGTTGCTGATAAACCCAAACTAAATGGTCCAGCCTAATTACATGTATTGCTTTGGTTCACAAACAAGGAACACTTTAATTTTAAATACACCCTCATTGTAGTCAACAATAATAATTGAAACAACTGTGGTTTAATTGTTTATATAGTCTAGAGTTGAAATTTATGTGTATCAGAGCCTACAGAGCAAACATCACACTATCAGTTGTCAGTACTTTTCATGTTGTTCTCGGATCCATTATTTCCCCAAAGAATCACAACATTATTAGAGTTGTTAGGTATTCCCTATAGACACAGTCATGTCAAATCTTTGAGAAAGGAACAAGTAAATGTAAAAATACCTTAATAGCTGAGAGGTATAGTATCTACAAAGAGGTCCGTTCCAAATCACGCGATGAAGAACATGTTGATTTCTTCCTCCAAAAATAACAAAACTGTTACAGCCAAAATAATGCCACGGTTGTTTTGTATTATGTGAGATAAATGCATAATACATGTATGTCCTTGGGAGCATTCATAGACTATATGGCTTTTGCCAGCTACTCTTCCTACCTCGCATAAAAAACACAAAGGCTGACATAGAACATAACAGAGAAGGCACCTTCCCATCACATCAACCACCACTTACGGGTCACTGACCAAATACTCTTTAGGTTGGCACAACACCCTAAGGCTATAGGAGCAGGGGGTCAGATACTTGATGTGATTGGCACAGCACAATGTTATAAATACTAATGAAAATTATCACAGACAAATTATTAGTTTATTGAGATGACAGCCAGGCGTTATGCAAGATATGGAATACCATCATGCGATACACTGGAAAATCTGTCTTTGCATCAATTACCGACATAGAGAAATTGTATCAGTCAAGTCAGGTTTGCTGTGACAGTGTTGTACATGTACACAGCTGGGATTTAGCTACTTGTGTCAATACAATATATAGGATGATTACTTTTTCACTGCAGAACTAGAATACTATGGCTTCAAAAGCAGATGGTACGCTCAAACAAAAAATTGACAAGCGAAAATCTTCCTGAGCACTCTCCATACAATGTATCGACTAAACTACTATACTGTTCAATCTGTACTTACAATTGATGGCTATCACAGTAGTTTAAGGGCTGTGATTACTACTAACAATCTAATCACTAGCTGAAGGAAAAATTTCCAAATACTAGTTAGTGTTTTGATCCAGATGTGAAGGCTGTGTTATGTTAACCTGTACCTTGTTTGAAATCTCAGTGTGGAACAAATCTCATGTTTCCGGAAGCCACAGAGTACATTGCACATACGGACTACCATACCCTTTGTCTGGAGGGCAACTATCAATTTATACAAGCTACACTGAGACATACTGGTTTAGTTGGCTATATATAAAGTTCTCGTAATTTGGGTTCTATACAAAGGTTGGCCTTGCAGAGTAAACAAGTTAGAATTACTAATGTACAGAAACCAAGTTATTTCAGGTTTTTTGCGAGGTCTTCAAGTACTCCAGTCTTATAAGATTTCACAATATAGCTTGAAATTTCTTGTGAGCTAAAATTTATAGTATTCTTTTCATAGCAGTACTTAGGATTATTAATGACATAAAATATTACATGTACTTGCCAGGCGACAGAATTGTTTTCATAATTTTGTTGTTGTTGTTGTTGTTGTTGTTGTTGTTGTTGTTGTTGTTGTTGTTGTTGTTGTTGTTGTTGTTGTTGTTGTTATTTTACAATACTATATTCAAAGGCCAGGATTCCAATCTCAGGACTTCATGTTAGCGTTACCTTCAAAGTGAGGCCATAAGAATTACACACAAGTAGGATTATTCTTGTACTGGACCAACTATCTATCAGACAACTACAATGTATTCTTCACACCTAAATATTAATCCTAATCTGACCCGGGCCTTTAATGATGCAATATATACACATTTTATATTGTTCACATGAAGCTCTTCTGGAACTTGTGGAAGGAGACACCGATTTTCCATTAAAACCTTATTCACGCTTTATGGAGAAAATGTTACACACTATATATCAATATTTTATCAAATTCAAAGGTTGATTATTTACATAACTAATATGTTCATTTGCATACTAATATCTCACAAATCAATGCTAAATCGATAAGAGATACACACATTAAAATAAAGTTTCAAGGTGATCAGTTTCAAAATACTAGTAAACAGCTTCAGTAGTCTTGTTGCACTGATAGATTACAATGTAGATGTCCAATTTCATGTTTTCATTTTTTTTTCAATTGTTGACTAACATATCAACATGCTCAATCAGTTATTTTAATACACCTTAAATTTGGCTATCAATATCACATTTCAGAAAAGGCATTGTTGTAAATTACAGCCTCTTTAAAAGCGCCTACCAAGATGCACCATAGTGGAAGAAATATCACATTATCAGCTCTGGTTCGCGGAGAATGCATAAAAGTAATCAACTTCATACATGTACATGTCAAATGATCAAACTCTTTCGGTCCTGCACTTTTCCTGGATCTTTGTCTCTGTTCTGTTCTTTCTTTCTTTTTCATAAATATATATTTTTTTAGTCTCATTCATAATTTAACTTCATTTTGCAGCAAGAAATAGTAATGGTTCTACTTGCAAAATGAAGTTAAGTTTATGAACATTTGTACAGATGAACTGTCAAACTACAGACAGGAAGAACTGTAAGGTGTTACAAACAAGGGTCAACTGGATAATAGTATCTTTACCATCCATTTTAAGGAGTATTTGACACCTTCAGGCTGTGTAGTCTGAAATTCAACAGTTAATTAGCTTGAAACGGGCCTTGCATCCTTGGTAGCAAGGTTGCACTACTCTGTCACAATTACATTCTAAAGGAGGTGACACAAACACTGTATATCTTGGGGCAAATCAAGCCATTCATTCACACAAGAATTCCACTTCTTTCTCCTCTTTACTGGTGAACAACTTAGTTACTAGCTAACTTTGAAAATACTGAATACCTTTACAGCTGCAACAAGTTGGGGGACAGCTCTTGAAACACAAAAGAAAGTTGCCACCAATTGTTTTCCATCAGATTTTTCTTTTTAAGTTTTCAGTTTATTTTCCAAAGTTTGCAATTTGAATGACAATGCTCACATCCAACTTTGACATTACGGTCACCGTGATAAACTGCTGATGGTGCAACTTGAAATCATTATAAATCCCACGGGGATGTACATATATGTACAGTGAAAATCATCAAAAATGTCCAATGCCTTCTGCTATACACACACTCAGTCTGTTTTTATGATGACATTCATGTAGTAGTGTGATAAGAAAAGCCTTGCAAGCAGTGAGAAAGTAGTCTAGTCCCTTTGTAAGTATCGTTATGATTTACACCTCCACTCACTGGGTTTAGTTAGAGACCACACTGCCACCTAGACTAGGAGAAAGGACGTATATAGAGACAACAGTTTGTATTGAAAACGATGGGTAATCTCCCCTCTAGTGAGATTAAGATGGACTAATCACATTAGCTGCTGACATTTTCAGGCTCTAATTCTGGCCTACCATGAATACTTGATGTTAATCTTGTATTACATACTTGAGTTGGATTTCAACACTTAATTCCTTACTGTCATAAATCATACAATCCTGTGGAGAGGTCATATCCCTTTCACAGACAGAGCTAAAAATACACTATCATTTACACTGGCAGCCACAAATCATAACTATTAAGTTACACTCATCATATAGCAGACATTACTTACATTTTTTTTAAAAAAAGAAAGTTTAGTTGTCAGACCTTGAAACAATGAGAACTGGTACTGGTCAGTGTGCCCTCTATACTAAGCCGATTTGACACCAACGACGCATATTACTGTTATCAAGTTCTTGTGATGCTCCTAATTTGGGGTTCCCTTATTTCTTCTTTAAAATCTCACAAAAATACATTAAGACTTAACTACAACATAAAATGTTGTCTCTACGTAGAAGGCATACCTTCATGTAGCAATATTTAATGATGACCACTTTTCAAATCTCTTGATGCTAATACCTCTCACCAACACATGATATATATCATGTCCAAGTTTCACTTATACACACCTTGGAAGTTTCAATTACTTTCAAAGAATGTTTTTTATTCATTTCAAAATTGAAAATGAAAGGATTAAACTTTAATATTTCATGGCTTACACATTTCAAAACCTTATCCCTGTCGACACATGGATAGTCTAGAACGTCGACAGGTATAGAAATTAGTTTACCACAATCCATTGGTCTATAAGCAGTTCTCCTATCCCCAAATATACTAAATTGGTTTCAAATTGATATATTTGAATCAGTTTTGAACCAATTCAAAGTAAATCAGTTCAAAACCAATTGACCAATGCAAATCCATTGCCCAGTTTTTCTTCTTCTGGGGAGAGAAACCAGTTTCCAACAATTTAACTAAATTGTTCAGTATGAATCACTTCTGAATCAATTCAGGTGGGGACAGGCTGTCACATCAAGTACCAAATAAGTCTGGGCATTTTGACAACTAATGATATGGTACTTACAGTTACTGTACTTAATATAAATCATACCATTTCACTGCAGTCTGTAAAAATATGTATACCTGTTACACAGCTATAAAACTGACAATCAAAATCAGTTGACTTGGCCATAATTTGTTTATTGACACTTGTTATCTCGATAATCTGCCCATGGAAAGAGTTTCTTCTGCCAAGAATGAGAGTATCTGTATGCCATCTGTTACAATGTTGAAATCATTTGACTACACTGTACACAGCACTGTCAAGTTGTCATGAATTCTTATTGACTGGGTTCAATGACCAGCTATATGTTTACCGTGTACTTCAGTAATCTATTTTATAACAGTTGTTTTAATGAGGGGACAGTGGGTTGTTTTTAGCTGATTCATTTGTATCATTACCTTTACTGTAATACAGTGTGATGAGGTCAGAGGTTAACATATGCATAATAAAGACACAAAGATAGCCTTTCAGAATTGATCAAAGAAACAAATATAGAATTTTGCATTGACCATTATACTAGATAAATAGATGAGTGAAATACCAATAATTTATGACTCTGAGTCTGTTATGAGACAGTGTAATTACTGGGCTTTCTGTATTGCAAGTATTAAGTAAGTAGTGAAAAAATGTTTTTGTGATATTTTGTTCTGGCTTCTTACTATGCATAATAAGCCTTCATAGAAGACATAACCCACCCAACTGGTGTGTTGAATTGCAAAGTTCCTGTGAAAATTCAAGTTTGACCTTGAAAATGAAGGTTAAGTTAATTTAAGGTCAAAAGTCTGACTGAATAGTAACCATACCTCTAACAATGTGGGTTTACACATTTAATGTGTCTCTCAGGATGAAACTTCCAAAGATAGTATAACTATTTGACTTTGAAGATGAAGGTCAAGGTCAAAGCTTTAGTATCCAGCTTGAAGCTCATCTATAAGTATTGGTGCAGACATTTTGAATGGCATCTCTACATGTGTAGATACAAAACATCATAAGTATTGAGAAATTTGCTATTTGACTGTGAAGATGGTCAAACATTAAATTATTAAAAGCTTACCTTTCAAGTTTCATAATATTGGTGTAGACACTTGAATTGGAGTCTCTGTGTATTCAACTTTTTGAGTTATGGAAAGACAAATTTCAGCTATTTCAATTTGAAAATGTTGGTACAGGTCAAAGGTTAATTAAGGTCTCATTAGAAAGCTTACCATTCATAGTGTGGGGGAAATGGTGTCCCTCTGTATCAAACTTTGGCGTTATGAGGCAATGGGTACATATTTATCACAACTATGGCTGCCATTTTGTCATAAAGGTCAAGGTTTTATAATTAAGTCACATGCACATGTCCCAGGTGGTCTTACACCTTTGTGCCAAGTTTTGTTGGGATAGGCTGATGTGTGTCTGAGAAAAGAGAGTGCACGGACAGACGGATACATGGATGGATGAACACATGCACAGACGGACAGAAGTTGAGAAGCCATTATAATACAAGCCCCCTTCAGGCATCGCACCCTTAATGTTATTGACTGGTTTCATTTTTTGAAGAAGAAAAAAATCAGGAAATCTTAATTTCATTTTCTAGTGATGCAAAGGAAGTTCTCCTTACGTAGAAAGTTTGCATGCACACAAGCTTCATTTCGTTGTGTGACTATAGAATTACAGATTTTTTTAATCTTGTCTCCAATTTTCAGAATTTAATCAAATAATTGTGGAATTGTCTACTGTTAAGAGATAAATCAGATGGGAAGTAATAGATGTTACTGAATACCCAAAATACAATCAAATCTCTTATCATGAAACAATATTTATACCTTTCTACTAGACTGTCGGTATTACATTTTGTATTAATTCTTAAATCTACACTACATGTACACAAAGCTATTACTGGGATGTTTTTTGAAAATGTTTTGTTACATAGAATAACTTACTCGTAATATCATACACGGTGAACAGTATCACATCACCTGTGGGTAAACACATACCTGTATACACAATAAATGATTTTTGGGTCCACACCCTAAATTCTCTGCCCTCTATAGCAATCACGATTTCAACCTCTTGCTGTACTGCTGGCTAACATGTACAATGTCTAATTATTGGTATTTTAATGATTTTCAGTGAATATATTGTGGTTGTCTGATAGGGGGAAATCATACTTCAGTTATACCATAGACCCTCCACAGAGGGTCTATGTTATACCAGTACAGTTTTAAAGGTGAGACAGGGGTATCAAAGGCCCCCTAACTTCATGGGGTTATAATCAAACTCAAATGCATACACTATACAGTGAACAATGCAGTGATTCCTCTATGAAAATCCATGACAACAATGAGAGACTGGTGATTTTGGTAATAAATTTGGTATGTGTGGACGTATGAATGCCTTGAGAATGTATGTTCTACCAGATAGCTGATATTTACACATGTATAGAAAAAACGTGATCGGACTTGTGCTTGTGCTTGTTCGTTACTCATACTTAAAATCCCTTACTATTCATTACTTAATTATTCAAGATTAGGATGTCGAGGTGCTAACGACAACCATACAGGTGGCCAAATCTGCCATTAACATGGTGACAGACCAAGCTTTCACTCAAGATTAAAACTTGCCACTACACTACCTGTAATACTGACAACTAATTATCAGACAGAATGTCATTTTATGTGATTCCAGTACCCCCCCCCCCCTTCCCCCATCAGTAACCCACCCTCACTGGAGAGGCTACTGAAACCATGCTGACACTAGCTGTTCCAGCGAGGACACCACCCATGAAATTTCTCATTGCTGAACATTTCTTAGGAAATACATGCAAATCACACAGAACTCATTAAACACTAGACTTCCATTCTACCTTGAAATACCAAATGGAAACCTATTGCATTGTACTTTATTTATTTCTCGTGTAGCATATAACCACAGAAAAAGTGTCTGTAGTAGCTGTGTGTTAGTGTTGTTGTGTTCACACATAGCTCGCAGCGTACATGTAGTCCTTGCATCCAAAAATATTTCTAGTAATATTTGACCATTTCTATTAGCTATTTTGAAAACTGAACCAAGTATTCACAACCATATATTGAAATTTTTGAATAAATACAGGCAAAGGGTGAAATGATGACTTAGAAGTTGCATACATGTATGACTGAGAATGTGTTTTTTGGTACTGTACACACACGAATGACTGCAACAAGTGCTACAGAGACTTTTTCAGTGTGCTGCATGAGAAATATCACGGGTGGTGGCAGTAGCTTCCCCAGTATGGGCAGGCTACTGACACAGAGGTGGTACTAGTCATTCCGAAAAATTATCCCAGTTGCAGCTAGTGCAGGTTTAAACAGAACAGATCAACAATTCTCATTTTACCAATTTAAATGTTGTACTCATTTACAAGAGTTACTCGTAATTATCCTTACAGCTGGAAAATGATATTTACAGACCTATATTGTACCATGGATTAGAAATGTCCAACATTCCTGTCAGCCACATGTCACCTCAGATGTCCAAAAACAAAAGGCCAACGGGCAAAATTTACCTTTACGTAACCTCTTTTTGGTGGTCTGAGACGTAACAGACATATCAAGGAAACGTAACAAGGAAAACAAGAGACAACTTATGTACTGTACTGTATTGGAGAAAAATGGAGATCCAGTAAAATTTATCAAATGACTTTAGTTATTGACCTTGAACTGTACAATGTATGGAAAAACAGGATAATATAATTATGGAATGTCTCCAGAAAGACACATGCAATACTGATATCACATTACTAGTACTAATAGTTTAATGTCTATTTAGTATTACTATCACACCACTATTGCAACACATTACAACAGCATCATTATCCATATTATCAATTTTGCATATTATTAATTGCTGTCCTTGGACTTTATCCATAGGATTTGTCCTGTCTGAAAAAACTGTACACTGCTTTCATTGCCGAATCTCAACATCACGACACAGAATTATGAAAATTAGATAGCAATTATCATTTCCTTGTTTACTTTCCTAATTATTCACGGAACATACATACATAAATATATACAATGGAGTATCACTCTTTCACCTATACATGAGAATTAAATCATCAGTATGGCAATAAATAACAAGTATAAATTATTTTAAGTAAAACTAGTGTTTAGTATAATGTATCAGTCCAGGGTGTACATGACCCCTAGATAAACACGGCTACTAATAAATGATGACTAACACTAAACATCAAACAATACATGGGTGTGACGCTATATAATGTATGTCATTGTATGTAATTGTTTTTACTCTGTGTCATTCTTCAGTACTCATTTAATTTTACATACCTGTTTTCAGCCGAGGAGCAACAACTTGTGTTATTAAATAAAACAGAGTAATTCATATCTTTTTCATTGATTAATATTCCTACAATGTACAGGTTGAAATAACTGCCTTGTTTCTAGTGGCAGGGTTGACACATAAATCTCCACAGTGAAACGAGTATATTGACACGACACGATCAATATCATTGTTGGTTTCAGTGCTCTTTGTAATTGAACATGTCTTTACAGAACACAACTATCTCGGGAATGAGAAGTCAATGTAACAAGAAATAAATCTCTTCTTATCCACAGGTAATCAAGTGCAAGGTTATGTTCAATGCTCTACAGCTTACTTTTCACGACCAAGCACGATTTGTATCTGTCTGTCTAGGGAACTGCTACTTGCACTCCGGGTGATGATATGCGTAATACAACCTCACCAGGACAAAATCCACCAGCTACTGCCCAACAAATCTGTACAGATGACCTGATACAATACTTAAAACTATTTGATAAGGAAATAAACAGTTGAGTATAATCCAGTTTCTATGTGTGTCTCATATCATGATTAATGATTGCAGTTGACCCCTGATGACATCATTTCGTTGCAGTCCAACACAGCAACTGTACAGTGGTTGATCAAAATTCTAACAGCTATTCAAATTTCCTATTTCTACTGAACATACAGTGGTTTTGCTGAGTTTCATTATATATGTGAACATGTATGAATTTACATGTAGTCAGCCGACATTTTTAATGATGTTTGATGAATTTTTTCAATTCATAAATACTCGTACTTAATCACCATTTTTTCTGGTCACCTTCAATGTCTAAAGTTCACTATTGTGAATTTATCAAAACACTAGAGATATGATCATTCCCAATATTCCATATGACAACAGTAACAAAGTAATAGTTTGAAGTATAAAAACATATAAGGTATTGATTGTAAATGAGGGTACACAGAAACACTGTACGACCTACATTTGCCAACTGAAATGACAAATGCAATAAAAACTAAAATGATGTAGCATAAACCAGGAAGCTACATTTCAAACGTGATAATTTTATACAAAGTCTAATAGAGACATCAGACATTAGAATTGAGATAAACCATGTAACTTTCACACATTAGCAATTCATACATGATGCTGAACTTGAAGACCGATGTTGAACAAAAACAATAAAATTGAAACAAAGATGCATATTATTCAGAATGGTATACCAAATGAAGTCTCTGTGATCATGGTATGTTACTATTTAGGTTCAATCTTGACAACTTACATGTAGGTCATTGGACGAATTGAAAAGCCGTAACATCAAGAACATCAGAAAATAGCAAATGAGACTTCAACCACAATCGTTGTACATCAAATAGGAACTTCTTTGCCACACAAAGGTTCACAAGTACTGTAATTTTTTTAAACATGAGAAATACATTTACATTACAACAACAGTATTTATTAGTTCAATTCTGTACTACAATTATTTTCTGGTGAGTGGTGGAATAAATCAATTTTGATATCTGACCCTGAATGTGTCAGCCAAGATAACCATGGATAACTAAGGGAAACACACCTTAGACAATAATGATATAGGGATGACGTGCTTGAATATCATATTCATGAGAACTCGCCATTTATTGTTGTTCAAATGATGCTGAAAGCTGTTGATAATCTGTCCATTCCACCATGTGTAAAATTATCATGACATACATGTAGAACAAATTGCATATTTACCATGTCATATGCCATCCGGGCATCTTTGTCAGAAGTGTACAAGTCTACAATGTACCTTTACAAGACTATATAGCAGAATAATTATATGTGATGGTACAAGAATGGACAGGGAGAACCTTTGCATGATGTATAGTAAGTCTTACAAGGATCAACATTTTGAATTAAACACTGAAAATGCAGGTAAGTTCAGTTGTTACGATGACATCAGTCAGACGATAGTCTAGTACTATCCTTCATGGAATCTTTCAGATCTCTCTTTAGAGACCACACTGACATTCAGACTAGTCAGACTGGTATATATATAGTTAGGATAGCAATTAGCATTTAGATGTACAATCAAGGCACTGCTGACTTGCATCCTAATCATGGTAATTAATTCCATGGTAATGATAAAAGAACATAGATGAATATATGTATCAAATAATTATCAGAGGCATCACTATCAAGATATATCACATATAGGTTATGCCTAAACAACAGACATGCTGGCAGACATATTGTTCTTATTTTGAAGTTTATAACTGATTATGTCACCCCCAATCCAAGGTTAATCTTTATGGAAATTATTTAGTAACTGTACAGCTGTGCCTATTACCCCTAATTTTTCTATTGCAGATTTACATACATGTCAGTCTATTTAAAACTACTCTGCGTTTCTACTTTAGTCAACTTTCAACCACTAACAACCAAACTCTGTGAAAACTAACAGAGAACATACTGAATGAGTGCAAATACACATGGCTCATGATACTGGTAATTACCATACATGGATACCACAGTTCAGTGGAAACTAAGTTTAGACACTGACAACACATTCCTTTAGGCTGACTTTGGTAAGTGCTATTTTTACTGGTAAACCAACACCGTCTACACTGTGTATGATAATCATGATAATCATGGAGAAGAAAGTCTGGATGTACCAACTTTAATGCAACCCAACCAAATACACATCAGGGTCTCAACAGCTTTGTTTATATACTGTCTGGTCTTCAGACTTCCGTTCAGTCAAGTCCCTTAGGGTGATATGGTCCTGGCTTCCCATCTGTTCCCAGTCTATAAGTTTCCGGTCTAAAAATCTTTGTTTATTGATTTGGGAGATGATCAATGCAAAAAAAAGAAGACTCCTGTTCTGAGGATCAATGCTGAAGTGGATGGAAATATTGTAATATCATCAAGCTCACTAATGTTTCTTTTTATCTACCTTGTTCCATATAATATTCAATGACTATACGAGAAACGTCGATTCTTGCATATTAAAACTCTCATCCATCTGCTAGGAAATCGAAATCTAACAGAGGTCATTTTTTAGATGAAGAAAAATCAATGTCTACAGCTCCCATGGATCATAACCTTGTTTGAGATGAAAATCAATCCCACTGCTATAATTACAGGATCTCTTCTCCAAGTTATGTACAATTCATCTATGTATTCACAAGAATGTGTCTTTGAAGTGTGATTTCAATACCTTCATCTGCTCATAGGTAAAAATTCACATAAATTATGTCCCTCATTTTTTTCTGAATAGGACTCGATTAGTTGTGTAACAACTACATGTACTTCCACATCCTTTTCCTGAATAACATGTTTATTGTATATACATAGGGATATTTTGTTCTGTTCTGTAATCAAATTTTTTTTTGTACGTGGGAATAAATTCTTATTATTATTATTATTTTTACTCCTGATCTAATGATACATGTGTTCAATGGCCAGAAAACAAGGGGTAAAGCCTACTCCTGGTTTCTAAGAAATAAACTATTTTCTAAAAAAAAATGTAAATGAAAACACAAACTTCTGCAAAATAGTAGGTGTTTGGCCTTGCTTCAAAGAAACTTTCTGAATCGTAGTGTTACTGGTGCGGTGATATCCATATCGATGATGAGAAATTGATATCTGTGCTGATACAAATCACAAGGTGTTCATCTTTTTTAAAATACAGTGATCTCTGACATACATGAATCACTTTTTTATCCAAAAAAATTAACAATGTAAATTTACTTATCATTCCACACATAACTTTCTCATTACTTTTATAATTCACAACTGTCACAGTTTGTTTTATTCTATTAATGGGAGGTATACTGGCACTGTCAGTGAATGTCACACATGTCTTTGATACCAAATACACAATGCAACAAATTTCAGGTCAAAATAAAACAATTACATCAAATATTAGGACGTTTTAATTTGTACATTGCATCATCGTTATTTTCATGCCAGGCCAAACATCTGCATTAATTCGTTTTGACACTGACAAATACTGGCGAACAATAGACAAGGCCCGTTGATTGTCAAAAAGCCTATCATAAAGTACTATAAATAAATAAACACGATATCACTTGTGGTTGCACGTTCGTCATGGTCGACACAATCTGTTTCGCTAAACGTCCATTAAATGATAGCGTTGTCAAGTTCAATTCTAAATTTCAATAACAATTTCATGTCAGGTTTGTGCGGCCAAGGCAAACGAACGGCCTTCGTAGACCCATCTTAGTATTGATCAGTACTTTGAAAACACAATGGCAGACTCAGCTGATTAAAATTAAAATACAGTCACTTCAAGTCAGGACAGCATTCCCTTCTTTGGCTCTTTTAGGCCCACCTCCCGAAATGACAATTCTCAACACTTTGGGGCAACGTCGTCAGCAGACACTACGTTTTCTAATCACTTACGGAAAGCAATGAATGAAGGTAAACCGGAGTAAAAATGTGTAACTACTCACCAGATGAAACGAAGCCGTTTCCACAGCCGAAGTATTACATACACTGAGAGACGCAGAAGACTGCGGCTGGTCCCAACTCGTAGACCGGTGTTCGAATCATCTGAGTGAATTAACAAACGATGCAAACTTCTGGTCCGTTTTAATGATTATGTACTGTGACGCTGATTCAGAGACAACATTTCTGGTGCATTCGATAAAGGGATCTCTTGCTTTATATGAAACCTTTCAATTTTCACTGTGTACCAATCGCTGCACTTTCGTCCATTTTGGGTTGCTCACTGTCCCAGGATTCTTTGCGAATGAGGTCATTTGGGGTATCTTGGGACCCTCTAAGTGAACTATTCAAAGTCGAAAATCAAATTATAATCTGGTATATATGCATGCTCATGTAGAACTTAAAACATTTAATACATTTTTATGAGTTGATTTACCCAGAAAAATTATATAAAGACTTGCACTTATATAAAGGTGACGTAAATAATAGTATGTATATCAATAGTAAACCTAGAGGGTCAAGATACAAATTAAAAGGCGTTGGTGGCGCTCTGACCACTCTACTTATCACACTCACTCGTCGTGCCCTCGACCCTCCTATGCTATCCGCTTTCCGAGTATTACTATCAGGGAGTCATGAAGACTGTATAATCTGCCGGTGCCATTCATTTTCAGCCACGTGTAAATTATACACGGTATTGTGGACCGCATGGGTTTCCTCTTTCGGAGCTCTGAATTAGTTGTGGGTAGTTACGTTTAGTGTATTGCCTTGTCGATCTAGCAATCCATATAATATTTATGTACCCTTCAATTTCAAGTTCAGAAGCACCGGTTGTTTTGTTGGTGTGTCACCTTCAAGTGTTGTAGTGGACCGCTAGCGTCTTCCTGTCTTTCAACAATGTTACAGTCGTATGCTATATTCGCTATATTTCTCGTGTTTCTGGGCTGTTGCAGTAATGTGGTGTTCCTCGAACTGATCATCAAGTAAGTATATGGTTATTATATCTACAAACGTCTGTGTCCATCGGAATGTAATGAGTTTTCATAATTACGTGTAATGGGGAGCTGGAGGGGGGGGGGGGGGGCTGGAAGTCACAAACCAGTTACCTGATCTTTAGATTTTTCAAAAACACCTTTCACAAAACGAAAAACGTGAGATTCTTGATCAGCATCGTTACATAATCATAATAATACCCAAACATATTGTGACTCTTACCATGGAGATATAATTTTTATACCTCCATGCTCTTACTAATATCTTTCAAGTCTGTTTCCTATGTTACCTGGTATCAGACAACCAACTGCCTACACTATAAGCCCCAGGCAGCAGCCTACATTCTGTGTATCTTCGTACATGTTATTGCGGCATTGTGCTTCTACAATTCCATATGTGTCCACATATGTCTCATTTTGTTCTCCATTGTAGTAAGTTTGCATGTCAATGAGATTCATAATAGAATAATAACGCCATTCAGTGTAATCTGTGTTGAGTTAGACTAGGTCAGCTAATCTCCTTTGCTTGGTCCATAATCATTGTTGTTTGGTTATGCAACACACCTGTATAGGCCTATGTCGGATTATATTATTAAAATCACTTGCCTTGCTGGACTATGGAACATATTATGTAAAGAATGGTCCTATCTCTTCATTTTTCTCTGCTGATAAGATAGCATCAATGCACGAACATCATGGGATCAAATCCTAGGCATTTACAAGGGCACTTATGGAGAAAAAAAATTTTTTTTTAGAACTTTACGAAGTTGAACCTTATGTTTCAATTTTTTTAATTAAGTTAAATTCATTTGATGACTAAAAACCCATTATCTCACACTTAGCTGCAATCAAGCTAAAATATGCATTACTTCAAAAGTTCTTGTGGTCTTCTTAAAGCCTAAATAACATCCCAAGTGAATAAGCATTGAAATGTCAAAATCAAATTGCAGCATTAAAAAAATTAGTTCTTGAAGGTTATATCTCCTTTTAGAAGTAAGAATTAATAAAGAGTCTGTCACACTTTATAACTTAGTTTAAATATTTTCCTCAAAATATTTCTGCCAAACAAACATGAGAAAAATATGTATAGCAGGTGCTCTTTCAGACCAATTCCTTGAATGGTATATCCAAAAGGTAGCACATTAAATTTAAAGTGAGATTATTTCAGCCGACATGTATCCTAGCACCCTTCCATCCACAGTAGTAAACAGTCGTATATATATAATTACTCATAACAAGATATTGTACCTGATAATCTGCTCACAGTAGTAACTAGATTGTACTCAGATTCAAGAAGTTGATCAAACCTTTGGATGCTGAGAAATCATACAACATGTATTTGTTGAACTCTCTTCAAAGCAAAACAAAATTAAAAAATCTGCATTTTGATCTATACCATTTATAAATGACTTTGATTCAATATTCCAATTCTGTTATCACTTTTTTTTTTGCAGGGATTGTCCTGGTGCTGGAAATATTATCACATTTTCTCAATTTGCCTTTATTTCTGCTGAAGGATTTGTCAATTATTTCAAATGTGGAAGAACAAAGCCAGCCATACCAATCAAGTAAGTTAGTTGACAAGTAAAGATTTAGAAAGGGTAAAAAGGAATGGCACTCCAGGAAAAGAAAGCATTTTCATAAACTTTGATTTCTAAAGAGACATTTCACATAAATTTCACGCAATTTCCAAGAAATGCCAAATTGAAACTTGCTTCACATTCATTGTCCTAGCATTGGTTCAGTGTTGCCTCATGGGAGTAAGTAGAGATGCATATGTATTGGGTGAACAATACATATACATGACTTTATCTGAAGGTAATACACACGTAGGAGTCATGACATGAATATTTGTTGTCTATCTAATACATACATATGCATTCTGATTGCTATGAGGCATCCCTTGATCACTGCTAAATCAGTCACAGAATAAATGATAAAAGTTTCAATTTGGTGTTTGTTGGCAATTGCGCAAAACTTATGTGATGTAAAATAATGAAATGACTCCCCAGAACCCAAAGTTTACAAAAAATGCCTTTACATATATTTCCTTGAACAGTGTTCCCCTTGTACCTTCCCACAATAGCAGGAATCGGTGGTTAAACAGTTTATGTTTATGATGCTACTGTAGTCTAACAACTTTGCCAGCATTATGTGTAGAAAGTATTTGATTACTAAACTCAGTTGATAGTTTTGATTTCTGAATATGGTGCTTACATCTCTTTCAGTTAGTCAGGTGCCAGTCAGTTGCCAGTCAATTGCTTGACAGTGTTAACATCCAACAAAACAAGTGTGAGCAGTTTTGGCTGGCACTGTTACTAGGCCCTAATTTTGGAAAGCCGATTTTTCCAGTCAGAAGGGATGTTTGTGTTTGCAAGGTCCATTGTTGTATTGTTGACACTGTATGGCTAAGTCAGTATGGAGGTAGAGAGGATATTGTACTGGGTTTGGCTAACCAAATGTACTTATCAGTCCATGTAAACACAACACAAATATAAATACCAAATGAAAGTGTAAGACCAGCCATGGACTTGCTCTGGTGTTCCATATCTCAGGGTATGATTATTCATTGTACACAAAATCACATGATCGCAAAGTACATCTGTATGATTATTACAGAAGTTTACTGTTACGGGAAAAAAATATGATTAAATAATGATAACATTACCCATGCCAGATTGGTGCCCAAGTGTTGGTACTCGGGAATATTTGCAGTCATGCTTTCAGTGTTTTCTGCTGCACTTTCACTTTATACTCACTGTACTCATGAAAGTATGACCACAGAGAACACTGCAGAGATCCATGCAAATACACCACACTTGCACTCATGAGTTATGGGGTTGAAGTTCTGTCATATTTTTTATACAAAATACAATCCATACTATAAAACTTCAGTCCTGAGTGCAAAAGTGACTATGCCAGAGCTGTATCATATCTGACAAATATTTTTGCAATGCAAACCTACGAAATACTAGTAGCGTCAAGATATTCGTAAAATCTTTAATTTTTCTCTTTTTTATTTTTACAGGCATTATGCAACCATGGTGATGTTTTTCTTCCTAACCAGTGTTGTCAACAATTATGCACTTAATTTCAATATTCCAGTACCCCTGCACATGATCTTCAGAGCTGTAAGTACAAGAGTTATGTTATGGCATGGTCATTGCATAGAAGACCATGGCAATGTAACAAAATTGTGGCCGAGATAAAAGCAGAAGTGTGATGAACACGTTCAGAGCAAGGAAAGGATATTAATGAGCAAGTTCTGCCATGTTGCTCATAAATTATGCTATATAAATAGTAATGGCCAGACCTGTGACTCTGCTACACTCATTCTTGATGTGAATGTTAGGTTTTAGACTGAGCATGATGGATTCACACATCCAGCAAATAGACAGGCTATGTAAAAATAGAATATTTGGTAGTTTTGGCACTATAGGACTAGCTAAAGCTTAGAACCATTCATTGTCATAGGATGAACATGACTGTCTGGTCTTACTGTGTCAATGTCAAGCTCATCCTATGACAACAAAGATTCAAAGTGTAATCATCTGTTAATTAAAGACTGAGTGCTACTAATTTTACACCACATTCAATACATTTGCAATATTGCCACTCCAAACCGCAGGGATTATGTTTCCTAGATTTGCCATAGTTCATTCATTATCACTGATCTAAAGATTACCTGAATACCCTGCGTACTATCTCCATGATAGTTCAAGTGTAGTATTGGAACAGTGACTGTGCAATAGACAGAGACAGATGACCTTTGACCACTTTATTGTCAACAATTCTAATAAAGAACGGACAATGACCTCCGATATAGTAATCTCACAAATGCTTCTACTAACTCTAGAAGACAAAAGTGCACTTTTTGTTGTGGGTGTAAAAATGGGTTTTCGTGCAAGTCACCAATTATTGGAGAGTAATTATTGTAAGGGATAGTACAGTATCAACTATTTTAAGGTCACAGGGCTTAGAGGGCACACTGATTTCTAAGGTGACAATAAGTTTTTGCTGAGAGGGCATACTGAGGTGACAATAAGTTTTGGCTGAGAGAGCACACTGAGGTGACAATAAGTTTTGGCTGAGAGGGCACACTGAGGTGACAATAAGTGCACTGAGTCAAAGATCTTGCGTACTGTCCTCTCTACAAAATTAACGTACTATTTCACCCACAAAACCCAAAAGAACATATTTGATGCAAAATCAATATTAACACTGCCTGCCATGCTAACATGCATACATATGATGCAGCCTGAGGTATTTGTTCTAGATGCATTAGTGAGTGATTAACAAAAACATCCATGACAAATATTTCAAACAATGAAAAGTTGAAAAGTTAATATGAAAGTCTGCCAAAGTAACACACATACATGTAACATACATACAGTAACCAATAGTAGGAAACTTGAAAGATTAAAAGAAAAATTTACACAAGAAAGGAAAATATCATGCATGTTATTGAAAACATGTCTGTCTATATATTTACCTGCAATAAGAACAATTAGAGTTCTTCATTATATGCCAACTATAGGCTAAGAGTCATTGCATGTTAAACACACTCATATAAGTCACCAATCCCATTGACATGTACCAACTAAGGAATGTCCAAACATGTGATGATCCTTGTAGTCTAATTTACAACATCTATGCTGTAACTAAGTACAACCTTTCATATTGAAGTTTATGAGAGCTTTGAAAGCTTTGAAAAGGGCTCAGTAAGATTCTTGCCAGAACATTCAAAGAGTTGATTGATCTGTGATTAGATAAAACTGTTGTCACATAGTCATTTTCTTGTTAGCCGTAGTATTTATTGTTTATTTCTTAATTTCAGGGTTCTCTGATCGCAAACATGGTCCTAGGAATTATCATTTTAAAGAGAGAGTAAGTAAAGAATTATTTGTCTTTTGTGATGACTTTAATAGGAAGTACCTTATAGCTGCTTTGTCTCTTTACTTGTATTACTATTCACGGTCACAAGGTGACTTGATTACATCTAGTTATGTGTATGTCAATGCTGGAAAATTGACCACTTTTGTGTACATCAAGACATTGAACAGTGACATTGTTACTACTGCTGTAATACACATATGACATATTATGATAGATTCAATATTGCCACTAAAGAAAATGTTTACATTTTCATTGGTTAAACACCGATAGAAAGTGAAATACCAATTAAATGCATTACTATACACAAGAAATGATGCACTACAATGTACTGGTGTACGGTAATAATAATATATTAGGTCCCCCCCAAAAAAATTGTTTCTGGTCATGACATTTTGTCTAAAGTGAAGCGATGACACAATATTTTTTTCAATTCCCAACAAACCTGTCATTCAATCTACTATTTACGGCAGTTACTGTTCTTTTTATTTAGTACTTGGACATTGAGCTCATAGGATAATACATACACCATGTAGTCAATAATGCAAGGCAAATACTAGTACAGTATAATACTAGTAGAAATACTAGTACAGTATAAAACACCAATAATGTACTAAATTTTAGCAATACTGACTGACAGAATCTTGCATTATGAAGAAGTATCTCGTTGTACTTATGATAATTGTTCTGTTCTAGGTATAATGTGTCCAAATATCTATCTGTATTCATGATAACTATTGGTATCTGTATGTGTACAATAGCATCAGCACAACAAATGGTAAGTCTAGAAATTTAAGTGAGTTGAGCCTTGGTTAGCTGTAGTAAACTACTTCTAGATGTCATATCCTAAACTTAGTACAGTTTTATTCAATGCTGATTGAAGTTTGATCAAATTGAAGGTTTGATTTGCTTTCTGAAAATTGTTTTTAACCAATTTCACACAAGTGGAAGTACGAAAGCATCACCAAAAACTTCTGACTATAACCGCTATTTTTTTTCACTTGCTGCCACTAGATGGCGTAATAGCAGATTGACTGAATGTGACATCGTTCGGTTGGCTGCAACAGGTGATCAGGTAGATGTTTTGTCCTCCATCTCAGTTCTAGCTGGTTTCCTTTGTAGTCTCCCCAAAGGAGGGCCTATAAGGCCAAAAAAAAAATATGTTTGGTTCTGGTCAGCGCGCGCGTGCCCTGAATACCCCCGCGTCGATCCTTTTTTTTCCGATAATTTTTGCTTTCCCGTTCCTTATTAACAATTCCCCGTCGATCAACACTGTATGCAAGGCTAGCGGAAAAATTTAACTCGTGTGATGGCGCACTTCTATTTGGTAACGGGTACCCTTTTCTTCTAGTACTGTTGCATACCCCGTACGATATGTGTACGTAATATGTACGATGAGCGTGGTTGATGGGAATCACGGGAAATAGTGTGTTCACTGTGCTAGGTGGTAAACCGCTCACATGTTTCGAAAATGTCTGAAGTTTGAGTACGTCGTGAGCAATCGAAATGTTGATATCAATTCAGCTGACTTTCGAGGTGTTCTTAGTTCTGGTGATCGTTTCGTTCTGCCTTCTGAATACAAAGATTTTCCTGTAGCGTAAGCAGTTAGCTCTGGATGTATGCGCTACGATGTTCGACACGTCTTTCCAGCTGCGATGAGATAGAAAGACGTGTCGAACATCGTAGCGTATACAGACTGCGTATCAGACTGATGACGGACGGTGCTCGAAAGAAAACACTGCCTCCTCTACGTCCGTTGGACAGACCTATTTCTCATTATTTAACGTTACAAGTTGCACAATGACATTATACAGTGGTTGCAAGGCAAGACTCATTATTATCTTGGATGGGATTATAACTGCAAATCACTGGGCGATAAGATAAATTTGTAAATGTGACTAGTGATGATGCCCTGATGGATGATTGATCCGCATCGTATAAAACTTGCCATACAACAGTGCCAACTTCCAGAGTTGTATGACATCTTCCGAGAGCATGTAAAGTGTCAAAAATGTGTATTTACTAATTTGCAAAAAAAAAAAAAAAAAATTACGAAAAAAAAAAAAAACGCGCGTCGTCGCACCACTTTAGAAAGTTTACCCTGACCAGAACCAGATTATTTTTTTTTTTTGGCCTAACAATGGGGTTTGTCTGTCCATCCATCTGCCCGTCCGTAATACATCATTTCTCACACATGTCAAGTCTGATTTCAATCAAACCTTGTACATAGATGACATATCATATGGGGCATCACATCACTTTGTTTGAAACGTCAACAAATTTAACTGACTGGTAGTCATGTTTGTAATCAAAGATCAATATTTACTGTATAACTCAAAAACTGTAATGCAGAGACTCAAATCAAGTGTCTACCCCATATTATCAGCTGCAAGTCTTTGACCTTTGACCTTGATCTCCAGGGTCAGTTATCAAAATCAAGACAGTTATTGCATATCACAGACACTTTGTAGTATTTCATTGTTGCCAATTTCTTTTAAATCATATTCACAGGTAAAATAGAGGTAAACTAAGTATTAATTACCCAAGTATTAATTTTGGTACTTATATCATTTTTACTGAATTGTGGCTGTACCCTTGGTATACAAGCAATATGTTACCACATAAGTCAGAAACTTTAATGCATAGAGACACCATTCTAGTGTCTAACCCAATATGACCAAATGCAGGCTTTCTTGCAAGACAGTGAACTTTGACCTTAATCTTTAGGGTGGACTCTCATAATTATGCCGTTTCTTTCATATTGCACATACTTTGTAGCATTTATGTGTCTCCAGTTTATTGTAAATAATATTTAAGTGATACAGAACAAAATAATTCTACACCTGCATTCCTTTTTGTTCTCATCTAACTTTTTAGTGAATGGCTGCCATATTTGTAGTGAACAATCAAGATTTACTGCATACCTCTAAAACTTTAATACTTACAGATGCCATTCAAGTGTGTACTTTCATATTTATTAGGTGTACAGCTTTCTTTTTAAAAAAGACTTTGAACTTTGACCTTGACTGGCCTCCAGGCCCAATTATCAAAATCGAGCCATTTCTTGCCTATCACTTTGTGTAGTATTTATTTGTTGCCACCAATTTCTCTTAAATCATGGCGCCATTGTTATAAGTGAAGTATTTGAGGTAACTGTGTACAAAGACTTGTTATGTATACATGTACTTGAGTTGCTTTATTTACTGTATTTGATTTACACCTGGCTTGTTCTTTACTCTCTCTTTTGTTTGTATCTTGGGCGACCCCTTTCCTCCAACACTGTTAAAGAAGAACAATGCTATGATCTTTTTCAGGGTAAAGGACCACAATTGAAGTCAGAAACTGGTGATCCTTGGTATGATTTTGTAATGTGGTTGATAGGCAAGTATTGCACTTTGTTCTGAAACACTGCCCTCTATACACATACTCTGACAAATTACCTTTACTTGGGCTAAAACTGTGTTTTAAACCTCTTCAAGGCTACCTATACCCTATGCAAAATTTCATCAACTGTCTAAAAGTTGAAAATGTTCACTCACACATATGCAAACATCAGGCATGCACACTCACCATCTGGGATTTGCATATTGGTGCATACAATTTACATGTATGTTTTTCTCACCACTATATGTATGTATGTGTGATTTCATTTTCAAATACAGGAATTGGTATGTTAGTGTTTGCATTATTCATGTCCGCTAGGATGGGTATCTACCAAGAAGAATTGTATACTAACTTCGGAAAACAACCAAAAGAGGCATTATTTTACTCTGTGAGTATTTCTATTATAGCAGTATCGATTGTATCACTTACTTCCCAGCTGCCATAACCCACATAAAGATTCTATGTTAATCATTTTGTTGGAGATGTCAGTTCATAAACTAGACTTGCACTGTCAGGTATTTATGTTACAATTTGAGTATCAAAATGGGGAAATGTCTTATCAAGAGACAAGAAACAAACTTTAATCAATCCTGTATTTCTTAGATGAATAAAAACACACTGTTACTGTTAGATATTATTGGTATGTTGACTGATACATGCATCAAATTAGGTTCAGTTTTGGAGTTCAGAAAGAGTGGACTTAAAAGTATGCATCCAAAAATGTCACGAAATAGTGAAATACCGGTAGTGCTCATTTGGTATCCACAACATTAACACAACAACATTGTGTGTCATTACCAAAGTAGAATGTGGAGAGGGGAGGAGAAAGTCACCAAACCTACAGCATGACATGAATACAGCTGATTCCTGTGGTCAATATCACAAATCACATATATGATTCGCAAGTGATGAGTTAAGAAATACCATGTCTTACAGAAAATAGTACAGTTCAGTTCATGAATATATCACTAAAGTTATTTGCTTTATTTACAGCATACTCTTCCTCTACCAGCATTCTTATTCCTAGCATCTGACATCTATAAACATTGTATCTTGTTTTCACAATCAGGTAAGTAGGGTTTACTGTACATATTGTTATACTAAATCACATTCTTTTCACTACACTAAGATTAAAAAAATTATGAACACCCATTGCTAACTTTGTTTGATTCTATCACACAGAAACCAATAATAAGAAACTGCATGCTACACTTAAAGACAACAAATTGAATAAATACAATCTCTCGGCGACATTTGAGCTTACTGCCACCATGCAGACATCAAAACATTGGTGCCTGCATTTGTGCATCTAGTTGCAATACGTTTTTAAATGCAATTGGTTAATTTCATTCAGATTAAAATGGAGCAATCTTGCTCTCTTAAAGTGTCATGCCTGCAGTTTCTTGCTGTTTTCTGTGATTGTATCAGACAGAGCCAGTGAACAGTTACTTGCAACATGCTATATTAATAGATTTTGTACCATGGTTCCTGTCCAATTGAATAAATGATGTTAGAGGCAAGTACAAAACAACAACATTACCGTAATAATCCCATCAATTCGACTGCTCTTTTAAATCGACCATCCACAGAGTCTTACATTTGAAATTATTTTTCTTATCCTTGCATTTCGAATGCACCAAAGTCAATGTATTTCTTTTTCTCTTTTTATTTCTACCACCAAATGTAACTGTGTGTGTGTGTGTGTGTGTGTGTGTGTGTGTGTGTGTGTGTGTGTGTGTGTGTGGTGGGGGGGAGGGGCTTTATTTTTATGAATCTTAAATAAAAATGACATGTATTACCAAGAACTTTCCAATAGAACCAAGTTTACTCACTGCCACTAGATGGCATAGTAGCAGATATGAAAGGATACATATGTTTTCTTCATTCCATTTCAGAACTATTATTTGGATTTCCCAAGATGTGGGTATATTTACTTGGAAACTGTATTACTCAGTATCCTTTTTTACTAGAAACAATCCACAATTTGTAATTTATATCAGGTGCTCTATTATGACAGACTCATTTCAAGTATTTTCACCTACATGGGTGTAAGAAGGAGCCTGTAGCTAGCAAAAACAACCACCGCACTTCCTTCATTTTTCAGTAATTCTGCACTGGTCCATATAATAATGTGTGTCAACCCATTGTATGCAAATCAGATCATAATGACACTGTTCAAATGTTATTCTGAAAGTAACAGAAATCCTCATGATTTTTCACCGCCATGTTTATCTCATTATTTTTATGATTTTGTGTGCAATAGAGAAAATACAGGTAGGCTTTGGCACGGTGGATACTTTAATATTTGAGGAGCCTAAGAAAAATGCATAATTTTCCTTAACCATATTTTCAGGTATCTCTGTATAAATGGAGTGTTCATCTTGACATCGGAGTGTCCATCATTAATCGTCACCTTGGTGATAACCCTGAGGAAATTTATCAGTTTGTTATTCTCCATTCTGTATTTCAGAAATCCATTTACTATATACCATTGGTTTGGCACTTGCCTTGTATTCCTTGGTACTTTTCTCTTTGTTGATGTCATCAATAAGGTGCAAAATTTGTTTTCTGTACCAAAACAGAAAGTGCAATGATCTAATGGGAAAAAAACATATCAAACTAGAAGAGATTTTAATGACAAACAAAGTATTTTATCTTAATTACTGTTTAGAGTAGACTGTAAGATATGTTGTGTTGCTCCCCCCTCATTGGTTAACTCGGCCCTCATCAGTTAACTGATGTGTGAGGGCGCTCATCACGGCATACCTTACAGACTATGATAACACAGTTATGTAAATTATTAGAAAGTGAAGCATAACTGCCACATACCATATATCACTTGATTACTGAATTTGAAGCAGTCCCAACCAACAGACAAACCGTACAACATTGAATTTCACTTCTTTCAGAAAATGTTGTCATAACATTGAGCAACAAATTTTAGTTTGTGTCTTATCTTCATAAGCCTAAACCTGGATTGCCCCTGTATTGAGATTTACCTGTTGGTGGATTTTTGCAAATGTTATTGTATTATGTAGTTCTAGAATTTCTTAGTACTAGAATTTCTTAGTAGCGAAAAAAAACATATAATACATTGTAGTAATCTTCCTCAGTTTGTTACTAAATTACATCTTTTCAATTTCATGAAATATCTACCAGTACTCCTTGATTTTGTTCCATTTAAAACGAGGCTTGATATATTTCAGTTCAACACATACCTCATTATGACTGTAAAAAAAAAGGACCAACTAAGGGGAAAATACTTCACAAGTGTGTAAGATTGATTCTTTAAGTTGTTTTTTTCTCAGGGCACTTTTCCAAATTTCTCTGTGAGAAAAATGTATTTGATTGATTTGACAAAGAAGCCTACCTGAGTGCCAACCAAACACCATGGTGGGCATACTGGTATGTGTGTTTCAACCAACCACCATGGTGGGCATACTGGTATGTGTGTTTCAACCAACCACCATGGTGGGCATACTGGTATGTGTGTTTCAACCAACCACCATGGTGGGCATACTGGTATGTGTGTTCCAACCAACCACCATGGTGGGCATACTGGTATGTGTGTTCTAACCAACCACCATGGTGGGCATACTGGTATGTGTGTTCTAACCAACCACCATGGTGGGCATACTGGTATGTGTGTTCTAACCAACCACCATGGTGGGCATACTGGTATGTGTGTTCCAACCAACCACCATGGTGGGCATACTGGTATGTGTGTTCCAACCAACCACCATGGTGGGCATACTGGTTTGTGTGTTCCAACCAATGACCATGGTGGGCATACTGGTATGTGTGTTCCAACCAACCACCATGGTGGGCATACTGGTATGTGTGTTTCAATCAACCACCATGGTGCGCATACTGGTATGTGTGTTTCACAGAAGATTGTGTTGTATAAAACCCAACAAAGTATTTTGTACAAAATTGTAGTTAGACTAAAAATGTATGGAGAGCAGAATTATGGTCACAAAGCAGGAAATGCACCATCATTTACAGTTTGTTTTACATGTGTTACTTGGTTTTTGGCAGTTTCCAAAAATAATGCATTATTGATGTTTTGAAAGCACAGAAATGTAAATAAATTAAAGACTGCCTTAAACAGGGGATTTATAACTCAGGGTTATTCTTTTCAACTTAGACAAGATGTTCAAATACTTTTAACCTCTTAACTTATTCAAAACATTCAAATCCAGGACAGGATTTAGTACATTTCAGAATAAATATTTAACATATGTACATGGTATTAGTGACTGCCACTACCATGACTTTGCTTGATACACTCATTTCTTTTTAACTCCTTGTGTAACTTATTTGAGTAAACTCTATATCAAAGAGAGATATACAAGTTTAAAGACTGGAATATGAGTAAGTTATGGATTATTATGTACATTAAACCAGTCAATATCTAACCTCAAACATGATCTTTATTTAGCCTATTTAAAGACCCATGCTTCCATCCTGAGTTCTCACAAATAATCATTGTTGACCTAAGGATTGGATAGGACCATTCTTATGTTCAGGACCAAATTTTTCTCTAACTCTACCCGACAAAAATGTCTTTCGTACCCAAATTTTAATCCTATTTGTAAATTTGGGTACACCTATATGTCAAATGAAATGGTAACATTTTCAGTGGCAACATTCGACTCAACTTTGACATCTCAACTTTGAATTTTAATTAAAAGTAAATTTGCATTTACTATCACAGCAATAACAGCCTAGTCTAATATATATGGTGTAACATACCGGTAGTAGACAGACTGGAAAGAATTTTGAAAATCTGTCAGCTTCTATTGGAGGAAATTGTCAGTTCAAATTATGAAATGTTAATCAGGAGAATCCCCTGAGAGTTGTATGGTTTTTGTAGTAATATGTGGGGGCGGAGGGGTGTTTTCGAAATTTTGATATCTAGCTCTTTTAAGCTATGCTTGAATGTATAACCAGTGCCAAATAAACACGGGTGTGCAATAAAATTTATTTGTTTACAATTCTACAAGCACTAGTACATATACAAACTAATTGGACACTGCAGTATCTTTTGATGAGGTAGTCTAGTGCTAGCCATGGCATCGAATCTCAAGATCTCTCTTTGAGTCTAGCTCAATGGGATCCTGAGAAGAAATCAACTGAAACCACCCACACAGTAATTAACATAACATCTTTGTTAATCAATCACAGAATTCTATCCAATGATAAGTTAGTGTTTACTGGGAGCAGTTACGGAATGTCCAAATATGGTATATTTGTCAGCTCAGGATGCTACTTATACCCTGTTTATGTCATTTGAATAGTTGGGTGTGTACTCATTTGCATGAACAACTTTTGCTTTATGATTTCTCATTGAGCTGGACGACATAAAGAATTGATTTGATACCATGGGTAAATCTAGACTATTGATGAAGCAATACGGATGAGAATCACATTTGTATTATAAAAAACTTTTTAAAACTAAAATTTTGATTTGTGATGCTGACGTACTTAGCATACTTTGCAACTTACAAGAGTATGGTAGTGTTGTCTGACGTTGCTGGTCATTGAGACTCATTTGATCATAGTTCAGTCTGCTATGAATTGCAGACAAGGTATATGCAGACTACATGAAAGTTTTGGTCAGCAACTTGTTCTGAATGAAACAAACTTTTGTGGGCTCTCCAACCAGGTTAAAAAAAAATCTAACTTTTTAATACACAATCATGGGTTTGCAAACAACAGGAAAAAATAATGGCAGATTTTTTTTCACATCACAGCAATCTGCAAATTCTCAGTGAACAGTATTCCAATGCAATAAACAAAAACAACAAGCTACAAGTTTGACAGCTTTCTATTGAGTAAACTTTTGCAATGACAACCAGATAACAGGTGAAAGTTAGAATGAAAATCAACAAGATATACTAGCCATTTTGGGGTTTTATCCTCTGAAAAATTACTGAAACTTTCTCTAATCTTGCAATTGCAAAAGGAAAGAAGTCTACATCTTTTGCTCATGAGCTGTTTTATGATCAGTTCAGTTCTCAGAACAACCAGCATGCACCAGTGAAAAGTACCTAACTACATATAGATTTAAAACTTCAGAATTTGTCGTTCTGATGAGGATCATGGACCAAGACAGATCAAAAGCACGATGCTAAAAAACAATTTGAATTGCTTGACTTTGTGTGTTATAACCTGTGTAAGTTATCATTTGATCTATCAAAATGGTGAACAGTTTTGGTCATCACATTGGAACTATTCAGGTTAATAGGTATATCATTTAAAACCCCACTTTTCAAAGAAGCTTATAAATTCACCTTGTTTGACAATTTTTGAACATTGCGAAGTTACACTAAACTCTCCTGTAGTACAAATCATTTAGCCGTGTTTATCAAGGTTTGTCAAGGCAGGAAATTAATCTTGACTTCTACTCACTATTAATGCATAAAAAAAAAGTTTATCCTTGTGAAATAGTGATAAGCTACCAAATCGTTATAATACAATATAAAAGCTACTTTGCAATATTTGTAATCCTGTGTGCTATTATAGGTAATGATATTTTTCATAAACTATTCATCAGAACTATACTGGTAGAAAAAAATTGTAGGCTATAACTACTTTTATGATATTATAATTCCGTTTTAGATTTTTGAGTTGTGAAGGTTTAGGTATGGCAATCACAAAGTAATTGTGTAACAAAAGTTGACAGGAATTTTATATATACCTGTTATTTCTATATTTGGACATATTTTACCAGGGTTTGATGTAAAAAGTTAAACACCACCTACAGAATTTGTCCATTTGATATTAGTGCTTACACAGTATTTGATTCTAAATATTTCATAATTATCTTTATGTGTGCTCTTCCTGTGTTTTTTAATTATAGTCCAAATCGGATTTGCAGCTGTTCTAATTTTACAGTGTTACAAAACTGAGATGTATTTTTATTCATTTACTGATGTACTTCTCTTTCAGATGTCTTTGTAATAATTTTGTTTTTTATGGCATTCAGTTTCTTCCAATTTTTTTTTCATAATAATTTGGAGTGTTCCACAATTTTGAAGAATATTTACGATTTAATACACAGAACAGCCAAATTTGCAATGTTTACTTCTTTTGCGATGTAAATCATGGCTTATATTGAAGAATTCACACCTCCATGATTCAAAAATGTTGTGTAGTGTATTGTTTTTCTCATTTTGTATACACTTTTTTTGGATCCATGTTTGACATACCCATGTTTAGTATTTGACATACCTATGTTTCATATTTGAAATTTGTCCATTTCTTGTACACCATGTCATGTACTGACATTCTTTCCATTGATATGTTCTGAAAAGGCATTTGATGATGGTACATTGGTGTATATTTTGAACATAAAATCATACAATCAAAATCACAATATAAGATATTATATTAGACAAACACAGACATGGTCAATTTATTCATTCTAGTTCTACAAGCCAGTATATGGAAAGACTTATAATAAAATGTACAACTCCAAATCAAAAACATCTATCATGGAGTGAACAAGTCTGACTGACTATTTACAGTCGAAAACTCTCCCTTAGCTTGTCAGAAGTATGTTGTGTGTAGTGGTTAAAATTTTAGTACTTATAAATATAGTTTTTTTTCAATTTGCTGAATGATATACATGATCACAATACATTCATTTCTCATTTGATTCCTTCTCTTCATTAAAGAGCAAATTTGTACCAGTAAGGTAGAAACCACAACTATTGTAGGAAGGCTACAGCCTGCTTGTTTAAGTAGAATTCAAATTAAAACTGGCTATAGAATAGAAGAAAACTGTGACATTTTCCTCGACAAGATTAGCTTCCTGTTAGTAAATTATTGATATTCAATGTGTCATACCTTTTTGAGAAATGTATATTTTCTGATCCATAGATATTAAAGTGAAAATACAAAATCTTGTTTGTTCATGTCTTTATTTGTATTAATCAGAGGATGTATTGTTGAAAAGACTGCTCCAGCTCATCATACAAGGAGCTTTGAATATTGGGGGGGGGGGGGGGGGGGGGGGGGGCTTGACATTTTCAGCCACTGCATTGATGATCAAACCCATGGAAAAGTCTTGGTTTCTAATTACTCTGTGAATCAAATTTAACTTCAGAAGCATTCATCTCATTTGCATGTGTGAAAAATGTCTAGCATATGCCATTGTTCATGTACTATGAAAGTGTGTGTGTGTGTGTGTGTGTGTGTGTGCCTGTGCATTGTCTCTTCCCCATTGCAAAACACGAACATTAACAGTTTTACTTGCCAAAAATAGATATTTGAACACCTCGTATACAAATGTTGTATGGCATTGAACATTTGGGGCTCAATATTTTTATTAGCCTGGGGGGGGGGGGTGCTATAGAAAAATCAACCAAAGTATTTTACACATTTTATTTAGGAAATAGCTTTCCCATGGTTACTGAGATATTACAGTCATAATCTACTTTTGCAGGTTTTATTTCAGGTGTTTTTGGTTATTTTTTTTATTTTTTACTATACATAGTCTACAATTTCAACCAAAAATCTCTTTACAATATCTAGATATAATAACAACACAAATAATTAAATTTCGTGAAATATGATATATTTATTCAGGTGTGAAGGAATCAAATGATATCATTTATATTAAATGGAAGTAATAATAAAGAGATGGACAAAAAAAACCTGAAAAAATAAAGTTTTCAGTTTGCTTGAATTTATTTTCTCCTTTCACCCCATTCACTGACAAGGTAAGGTTGCCATGAAAATATTTTTTCACTCGTGCTTAATAGCCATGTATCATTCGTTGATCCGTAAAACTTTATTCCAGGCAAAAGTCGCAAAACAGCCAATTTGTTGTTTCAGTGAATATTTCGACACATGTACTCAGCATGCTGGGTATTAATGACGTCATTGGTCTCGTGACCTGCATATGCATTACGCCATCTTGAAACCTCCCTTTGCGAGTTTCGTCAATTCATTGATTTTATAGGTTCTTCTCGATTTTCGACGTTTTTGACATTCGGAACCGACATAATTTGAAATAAAGGTGAGTTTTTTCAATTTGTAAGTATTTTTTATATTCATTTAATACTCCAAAGACATCATAACATTGACTGTGTTCCTTGAAAATTGAATGAAAATGTGGCAATGCAAGAGCAAGTCGTCGTTCCAGTTGTGTAGTCTCCTCCCCAAAACTCGTTGGTCAACTGAAGAATATTTACCTATAAGATGACGTTTTGTGGTAGTTTTCGAAATTAAAGACCTTTATCAACAAAAAGCTTGTTTGTACCCGTGTGGTTTCGTGAAATATGATATATGTATTCAGGTGTGAAATGATTCCAGTCAAAGTGTTGTCACGTATACAGAGTACCCGCCGGGTGTTATTGACACGCACTTCACCGTCAAACGTCACAGAAAAATAACTTGCAAAACCACAGTAACTTCTCCATTTTATGTAGCTTTAGTCATAAGATACTGGGCCTATAGTATCGTCATTATATAGACGTAACAGTGTTATGTATTGTTGAGTTGAATGGCAATTTATTAATACAGAAAAATAGTTATTATTAATGGAGAAGGTTGGCTACCCGGAAGTGGGAACGCAACGTCACATCAGGGAGAGTCCAGGTTTATTTATATTGAACGTGCAACGATGGATTGACTTTTTGGGCATTCTGCAGAATTATCGGACTTGTTGGTTTATCACCAGTTCTACGCATAAGAACGAATGAATTATTGGTATCACTGGTTTAAATAATTGGCCATGTGCTGCAAACCACCAGTAAACAAAAACAATTAACTGTTAACAGTTATATGTAAATCACCATCACATGTGTTGTGTGGAAACAAAGATCATGTTCCTTACTGGCTAATAGAAAGGACAATTAAATTTACTTGGAATCTTAGTCTTAAAACACTGTGTAAATACACCAGAATTATCAAGCTGAATTGAATTGGAATATACAGTCAGGAAGAGACCATAGTGTAAATGACTCACATTAGCATGATGATATGATGATGGCCCATGTGACCTGACATTTTCTGAAAGTAATAAGGTAACAATAAGACTATTTTTTACAATTTTTTCCACAGAAAGTAACAATGTCATCTCGAAAGAAGGTATTATTGAAAGTAATTATATTAGGAGACAGTGGGTAAGTAGATATATTTTCAGTGAACATTCTGTAAGTGTATACAACTGTAGTCATGATTGCCATAACATTGATATACTTGCTTGTTATCCCTTCAATGTGCCAGGGAGTATACTGTATCACATTATTCCCAAATAGTTTTCTTTGTTTAGCCAAGGAAAATATGAGTGACCTATTAGGGGGCCTTGTCACTACGAGTCTAGGGGGCCTTGTCACTACGAGTCACTAGACTCGTAGTGTCATACCCTTTGGTCTAGAGTATTATCCGACAGAATGAAGAAAAATACCTCCTTGAGCATAATTTATGAAAATTGGGGGAAATAATGCCACTTTGGAACATTTTGATTTGTATTTCAAACATTGCAGAACCTGTGACATAGGCACTGGTTGTCGTGACATGAAACGACCACGGTATATTATAATCCATATTTTCTGTTCAGAGACATTAACTTGGCTTGTGCATGGTATAATTAAATAATATGTGACGTGAAAGTGTAAGTTGAAATTTGATAAGAATTCTACCAAGCCATGGAATAGTGTGAAGGGATCACATTAGTAACTATGGAATGGTGAATCAGTTTTATAGCAAGGGAGAACATTTTTTCATTATTCTCATCTTCATCACATCTTCATCTGTTTATTTGCTCATCTCATGTACAGAGAAAGTGTCTTTATACTTGCTTGCATAATGTAAACACAAGAAAGTAATGTTTGTATCAGAATGTGACATTTTTGACCTGCAGTTGAAAACCTCTTTATGAGTCTAGCTCCTTTAATGTGTCTAAGATGGCCGTTGCTACTAGTACTACACATAAAACCGTAACTTTTGACCTCTTAATTCTGAGACTGGATGTTTCTGTTCTCAAGTAGTAGTACCACGTATGCTGCTAATGATAGTATTGTTTTCCTTAGACCATAACCTGTGTGCCCTCTAAGCCAATTTGATGTGCCACTGACGCACACAGTTTCTAATGACGCACCAAAATTTGGTGTTCCCCTATCTCTTACTATGTGTTGACTCACAAGAAATGCCAGTTTTCTCATTTTGACTCTTAACAACAAAATTTGGGTATCATTATGGGCACGCTGACCATAACAGAGTTAGGTCACATCATATAATTTTTAGAAAATAGAAAGAACAAGTGTACCATGTTTACTAATTAAATGCATCTGTGTATCATGAACACAACTACATACTCTCACAGCGTTATTTCCAAGCAGTCACTAAAATACTATAAAGTCAGTCTTTTTACAGAACACCTTCACTAACAACACAAAGAATATACCAGCGAATATACCACAAACTATTCACATATAACATAAAATATGAACACTGCACTGAACAAAGACAGCAAGATGACATCATAACTAATATGACCTCACCCACACATATCATTAGTTTCTATGAGAACTCCGTATGACTACAGTTTTCCTCCAAACTACCAGTACATTGTTTGTCGACTTGCAAACTACATTAGGTAGTTTTACTCCAAGTACAAACCTGTATATTTGTTACCTTACATAACAAGAACAGTTAGTGAAAACAGACAGTATCAAGGGTATCTTTTAACAGTCTTTACTAGGTATCAAAGAAATCTAACCTTGAGATTTGACTACACCCAGGTAATCTTTCTAAAATGTCAATGCCCTTATTTCTGCTATCTCAGTGGTAGAATACTGAGAGAAGAAGTTTACCAAAATGCAAAAGTACAATCTGTAGCAAAATACATTCCTTGGTTACGCTAAATTACAGAAGTAATTGTATTGCTGGGCTCACATTCATAGGATATCACTGTTTATCAGCAATTGTTAAGTATTGTAAATTGTCAGTCAGTTGGACTATGAACCCTTTCATGCAGTTGTTCATGCAACAAACAGAGATCAGATTGTATGACTGTTTTAAGTATTTAGAAAAGAATTGAACATGGTAGTTTCTGTTAAATTGAATCACTGGTATTGCTGGGATTCAATAATTGCCTGAAGGAAATAATGTAGTAGTGTGTAGGATTGTGCCAAGTGTCCTTTGAAAGTTGACCCCGGTTGGCCAGCCAAGATTTCTGTTATAATAGTGTTTATAGGTCTGATGTCATGGACTCCTCTATCCATGTAGAAATGTATGGGTGACAAGTTTCATTCAAATTCAGTTCATGGTCTACAGCAGTTAGTGTCATCAACTGCAAATAGAAAATGAATTAAATACACTGTTTTCAAAATGATGTGCTGTTGTTTTGTTTCTGCTGTCCTTTGGAAGGTCAGTTGCCCTTTGTTTGCCAAGATGTTGCATGCATGGCTAACTTTGCCTCTCTTTGTGTCTGTTGTCCTGCCTGTTACTGTCTATCAAACTTCAGTGATTCAGACCGCAAAAAAATTGGAATACCAATCTGTACTACAGTTATTTACTTGGGTCTTCAGAATACAGAGTTTGAGTGTTTCACTTCTGTGTTACTAGTTAGAAAGTGAAAGCTTGCAAAGGTGTGGTTTCAGTTGTAATCTAGTCCATGCAAGACCTGTAGACAGACAAGTTTCGGTGGAAATCAGAATCTGGTGCAAGCTAGCTTTACCATTAGTAGTACTTAAACTGTGAAACTAAACACAGACACACACACACACACACACGTTTAAATTTATATGTATATACAAAGAAACAGCTATGAAATGAAAAAAAAAAGGAGTATAGTTGTCCATTTATGGTGTAAATACTAATCATTATACTGTGTTGACCTATGTTAGAGTATTAGAGAATGAATAGACAGTGTGGATTAGAGTGCCATCATTTTTTAGATGAATTAACTGATGCAAAGTGATTTAGCCAAAAGGAGGGCTTGGATATCAACATTCAAAAGTGGCACTGTTCAAAATAAAGAATGAATTTTGTATACATACATGCATTAATTTCAACAAAAAGTTACACACACCTACAAATTAACAACTCATTTTTAAGCTTGGTGATAAATTTCTCCAATGTCAGTGAAGTAATTATAAATACCAATTTAATGAAGGATGTATTTTATATAATTGATGTTGATGTTTATGGATGTTGAGACAATATTTGAAAAAAAGTAAATCAAGGTACTGTTGATGTGAGCCAGAAAGATGTTTGACCTTTCCCCACGCCTTCTCATTTAAAAATCAGTTTCGAATATTATGGATGACGTGTATTTGTTCAAATTTGTAATGTCTGCCTTCTGTGAATATGAGCCATGATAAATTACAAGGACAGTTAGATTTGAGGTTTCTAAAGGATACCTGGTTACTCTGTGTATCTATATTTGCCTCTGTCCGTGACAAACGAACGGTTATAATTTACCAGTTTAACAATACATGATAATTTTTAGCAACCTATAAAAGACACTGCAGGTACATGTGAGTCAGTAATGATGCAATCAGATGTATAATTCATGACACATTAACAACTGTACTACAATTTCAAGGAACAAAAGGGTGGTGATGTATTCATGACAGGGAAGAAGGTTTTTGGACTTGTTGAGGTCAAAGAGCATTATTGAGGTCAACAGTCATTGAATATGTTAATTGATTTTGCAACAGAAAGATTGGAATACAGACATATGCAGATTACACAAGCCATATTTCTGATTGAGGATTAAACCAGTGCAATTCAAGGGAAAATCAGTTTAGCCAGTTTGAATTCATATTAAGGCCAGTCACCCCTACAGGAAAAAAAAATCATAAATGAATTTATTGTGGTATGATATTTTGTAAAATGTTAGATTTTAGTGACACAGTATTAATTAAGTGTGTAATAGTATTAATACTATTATGATCAGTTTTGATAAAAGGCAGTTTTGATGGAGGCAGTCATGCCCAACTTGAACCATATGGATGTAGGCATTGAGCAAATTACAAATAATCATGCATGTATCATACAGAGGATGACCTCCAGAAATGATAATAAGTCAGAATACGTGTCAATTTGTATTAGATAATTCTTGCATTATGTACACCTGCCATACACTGAAAGCTGCTGTTTGAATTTTACATCGCGCCACCAAAAGCTGGTATATTCTAAACAATACTTCAATTCGAATCTGCAATGACTTAGACACATACTTTCTTTTTGACTTTTGGAGAAATTATAGTGCAAGATAGCTGCTTGTTTAATATTTAGTCTGTCTTTCTTTCTTTTTTATATTTGTATGTTTTTATGGGACATCTTGATGGCCTGATATAAAGAAATAATAATGATAATAATAATAATAATGACATTTTATGGAAGAGAAAGATTGATGATAACAAAAAAAAAACAGCCTATCAACTTGGGAATTGTTTAACAACATATTGTAAATTGTACACGTTTTAAAATATGTCATTATGACATTACCATGTATGTGGAATATTGACTTCATTTATATACAACTGATTATTGCCATGCTGTCATTTACATCATACCCTGCCTGTACTAACAGTAACATTTCCTTCATTATTTCAGTGTTGGGAAAACATCACTCATGAACCAATATGTAAACAAGAAATTTAGTAATCAATACAAAGCCACAATTGGGGCTGATTTTCTTACAAAAGAAGTCATGGTAGACGACAGACTGGTTACTATGCAGGTAAGGAAACATGCCATCAAGGATCCTTCCCTTGTAATATCCTGTATCTTTTAAGGAATTGCCAGATCTCATTATACAATATGCTACAGTATGTCTGCTCAGTTGCTATACTTCACTACTGCCAAGCATAGCATCGTATTAGAAAGCTGAATTTTAACAACAATCTTGCATTGCTTGGTGAGATTTATATTGTACATTTGACGGCAAAGTATTGCATAATTATAATTTATTCTTTCAATGTATGTCTTGTCAGAATTTAGTCATTTAGTTTGTGACTCTTTGGACAATGAGAACCTTGTTCCAATAGAACTAAAATTACAATATCCAGTTTGTATGGGAATTGAGATATTCAAACTTTTTTTGATAAAATAAAGTACCCTCATTAAAATGCTTGTGTGTACAAGAGTTGTTAAGGCTACATGAAAGATTATTTTGTATGAAAATGATTGTATTCAGAATTACAATGCTATATTGTATCCATAACATGTAGTGAAATCGTGTTGTGACTACAATAAGGTGTATAAACAAAGGTCTCAACACAGTATAGGTCAGGGAGTCATCCCACAATAAACATATCATTGGTGAGAACAGATGAAGTATTGTAATACATAAATGGTTTGAAATCAAAGAGTGGATTTAAAGTACGTACTGTGTTTTGAAGTTTGAACTCTGAAAGGATAACAGATCATATAGCTGGGTTGTCAATATGGCATGTAACACTCGCCAAGTAGCTACATGAATCATGATCAGTGTAAATGTAATGTATGAATTCTTGTTATCAGAAAGAGAATTTATACAACCCGGGTATGTCATAAAAATGACAATCATTCAATTTCTTAGTGGACACAATGACTTCAAGTTCCACTTCACATACAAAACTATAGGAGCACATGAGAGTAAGTCAACTTTGTTCTATTTTGACCCTCTAGCATGATGTAAAATGCTATTACAGGTACCGGGTACTGAAAATAGGTCAACGTTCTATTTTGACCCTCTAGCATGATGTAAAATGCTATTATAAGTAGCTAGACTATTACATGATTTTATTACTGTGATGTATTTATGTAATGAAAACCCAAAACTATAGCAGTTATAGTCATTCAGTCATGTGAATTAACGAAATTTTTTGTAAACTATAGTATGCTAATCTATTGTCATAGCAACCATTCTACCTATAATAAGGTGTGTGATCAAGAGTTGACATGTTTAATGATGTTCTACTATTCATTCACTTGTAAACTACACAATTCATAATTTATACAAATGTTTAAGATTATTTGAAAATTTACAGTGGAATTTGAGATCAAATATGAAAAGGAAAACTTTATGCAAAAAGTTGGTAGATAAATCATGGATACTTTCTGATCGTACTCCTTGTCAACTTTTTGTTATACTTGTGTACTTTCTTTAGTTGATTTTGAATATTCCATTAGTTTTTAATTGCATTTTAATAGCCTTGTCCCACCAAATTATGTACTATATCCATATGCCAAAGTTTTAAAGCCTCTAGTAACAGATTAAGTCATCTGATGAAATTGACATGGTTTCCAATTCATGTGATGATAATTTTTGTAAGTGAAAGAAACTTCCTGAAAAGCCAGGATGAACTTCAGTTCACCCACTTCACCCAGCATAACAGAATAAGTGAATTGTATATTGACAGATATGGGACACAGCAGGTCAGGAGAGGTTTCAAAGTCTTGGAGTTGCATTTTATCGTGGAGCTGATTGTTGTGTACTTGTCTTTGATGTTACAATGCCTAACACATTCAAATCATTGGATAGCTGGCGGGACGAATTCCTGATACAAGCCAGTCCACGAGATCCTGAAAATTTCCCATTTGTCGTCCTTGGCAACAAAATAGATCTTGAAAACAGAGCGGTGAGTCTAGAAATCTATAGTGTCAATATAACCAAACCAAAAGTGTGAGAATTAAATATACTTTGTAACTCTGATATCTTTTCGTATATGTATTTGGGTAACGTATAGTAGCTTGTCGCAAGACATTCTAAATTTTATTACAAACTCGCAACTGCTACTAAAATTTGTCATTTTCATGAATTGATAGTGATATGAAATAACAATTAGTTTACATTTTGACTAAAAACACAAAGTGCCTGAAATTGTGAAGCCAACTGCAACTACTTATGATAACTCTGTACTGTCTTTTATAGGAAGGGGTTTTCATAAGAAATGTAACAGTTGAGAAAGGTTGTAAAATTCTGTCATTGGATATTTCAAAGTGCTGTCACCAAAAAAAACAAGAAATTCAGAAGTTGAAGTGTCTTGAACGTTATGTTCCTGTTGTCATGAATTTAGGTGTGTTTGTCAAGTAGATGTGTTTGTGTATCTCATGCTGTGGTATCCTTTTATTATGTAGGTCTCAACTAAAAGAGCCCAGGCGTGGTGTCACAGTAAAAATGACATTCCGTATTTCGAGACAAGTGCAAAAGAGAGTATCAACGTCGAGCAGGCCTTCCAAACTATTGCAAAGAATGCCCTGCTGCAGGAGACAGATGCTGAGTTGTACCAGGAATTCCCAGATCAAATCAAACTCAATCCAGACCAGAAACCCAAATCAGAAGGGTGTGGTTGTTAAAGTTCATCTGGACTTGCTCTCGGTATACTCAAGAATTTTCAGTTGTCAGCTGGATGCTTCAGGGAAAGTTCTTAGGTTATAGGGCATAGGTCATGGGTCACATGACCATGACTTGGTCTAGGATGAATCCTACTCGATGAGAATAAAAATGCACCGGTGAACATTTACATCCAAACGTCAGAATTTTTGACATCTTTCGTTGAACCATCTGGCAAGTTACAGAATTTTTGTTATGTTGATCACATTGAATAATGAAAGTGTTTCTTTATTGCTGCTACAGTAACATTTAGCTATACTTTTCAGGTTGGCATTTTTAGAAACGACGTCAACACTACTAAGATGATTTATAACTTCAGGGTCAACTAATCATTGTTTGTTAGAACGAATTCACTCCATCAAGTAGTGTTTCATAAAGATGGAAATGCTAACAGCCATAATAAGAAATAGTATAAATTATGTATGTCACTTTATGAGAGACTTTCTCCGACTATTCTGACTGGAAATTTTAACATCAAATAATCTTGAAGAAATAAATGCTATACATACATACATATATACCATTGCATATTAGAAGCAGAAATAAAGAAATACTTTTTGGCTACTGTCAACGACCTAAAGACAGGCGTGTCAGGGCATTGGTAACACATTTAATTCAGCAACAAGTTTATTGTTAAAAGCCATTGTGAAATATAAATACGATGGCGACTATTTGCATGGGGGTTAGTGTGTGTTCAGTGTCTACAAAACAGTGAACCAAGCGATTGAGGCAAGGAATTGGCTAATCATGAAAAATCAGCATGTATGTAAAAGCTTAAGAATTTGTAGTATCTGTTGCACTGTTTAGTGTGTGAATAAAAAAAAAAGAGGGTTGTTTTTTTTTTCTACACTTGAATCTGTCCTTTGAAAACAAATGCCGCATAAGTAGGTGATATTGACTTGTACATTAATTGTAATTTTATAAAGGAACTCCAGTGACCAAGCCATATGTAATACTTCATAATATTTCTTCATTCAAATCTACTTTTATTCTTTAAATTGTATGGTAGTTTTTTTGTTTTTTGTTTTTTGATTTGAGAAAAAAAAACTTTGATGATAATGATGATATAATATTATATAAGTGCATCTAGTAAAAATGCCTCACAGGTTTGACTAGTCCATTAAAAGTTATGAAAATTTAGCTTGATGGCATTTTTGCAACGACAAAATATTGTGATGTAGTGCATTTCAGGCAACTTGACATTAGGTGATTTGTTTTACAGTTTATTTGTAAACCAACCTTTTTCTTCTCCAAGTATGTTACAGAAATTCTTTAAGAAGGAGATGTAGTTATTTGGTTCCTACATAACTTCTTCCAATGTACTATTGTCAAATATTGCTCTAAATTAATATGCTTACACCAGTAATGTTTGTTATTGATAACCACATCACTTTTGAAATAGGTCATGAAATGCTCCATCCATGTTGGTGGTAGACTTCCTGATAGACAGTCCTGATGACTACATGATATTGCAGCTCTGATCAACACAGCTGTTGTAACACAATGTTTGACAACATTTAGTTCACCTGTCTCAAAAACTTAATAGTGTTTATTCAGTGGTTTTACATGTAACTATGATACACACACACAAGCATAGATTTATATTGATGTATCATCAATGGCTGTAATATTGAGAGTTTGGTTGTGCCCCAGTAATCTATGCTACACATACTAGATTAGGTTATTGGAGCGCCACCAATGACTACATTGTACAGTCTCACTTCACTCAGAAACAAGATTTCAAAAGTGATGTCCTTGTCTCTTCATATATACCATATAATCCTAGTTCACTCCCCGTTAACACCTGATTGTAATTTCATATCATATAGAGTTGTATACCTTTTTATCCAAACTTGTTAATTGGATGCATTTAATAGACTGTGTATCCATGTGGCTTTTTTGATGTATTTTTGGAATAATGTCCCCCAATTGTTAGGTTTGCTACTGCTTTGCCCCGTATAACCAGAACGGTGTAAATGAATCAAGTTGTAACCCTGCACTCTTGATTGCCTTTACCGTATGTGATAATAAATCATATCTCAAGATGTTTGCTGTCGTGTTGTTTTATTTTATGGAAATATGTTTTTGATATTACACTTTCACTATTATGCATATACATTGTATTATATTGAATTGTTCAGTTATGTTTGCATCCAGTTCCTTACAAAACATATACAGAAAGTGCACAAAGGATACCAAATCACTCATATTTTCAGTGGATTTAAAGCCCCAATTAGCTATCACCGAAAGCTGCAAACCTACACTAGCTGTAATTGGGGTATCATTTGTTCGACCAGATAACCAACAATATACTCAATGAAAACTCTTAAAATACCAATAAGACATTGTACATGTTAATTAGAGGTCTTTTTTAATTATAAGTAGTATAGTAATAAGTTTAAATCATGATTCATTGGGATGCTGAATTTGGATGGGGATCCAAAAATCAAAGTGATTCGATATATTGCACCATGCTGTGTGTACTGTGACAAATATGGTTATTCCCAGGTGATTGAATACTGTCCAGGGTGTATGATATCATGAGTAAGTTGGTATATCCATGGAAGTATAACCCACGTTATACTTCCATGGTATATCTAACAAAAGCAGTTTTAAGAAATATTTAACTGCTAAAATGTGATCCAATCTCTGCTTTGATCTTCCAATTGACTGGTGTATCTCATTTCAAAAGAGAGGAGCTCAACAACTGAAGATAAATTTTCCATTGTTTTGTAACATTTTGTCAATGACCTCGGATTTGATATGGTAATCAAGTTCAAGGCTTGTCTGTATCTGGCCTGGATTTTGTGTATGGAGGGGTTGGGATTGGGGGTAATAACTGCAAATAAGTCATTTGATACAGTAAAAGGAACATGTAATATTAAACAGTTCTCTCTTCCAAGTGTGTATGCTTCTCGTATGGAGTGACAACCAAGCTGTTAGGTTGAGTGAGGTAGTTGCAAAATGCATGTGTATGCCATGATTTATTACAGTCAAAAGGGTCAAGGTTAGCTATGAGTCATAATACACAAATGCTAACTACCCCCACCACACACACACACACACACACACACAACAGCAACAGTAAACAACTTCACTGAATGCAACGACATTAATGGGGAACTAAAGTGCTGCTAGAACTGTCAAATGCACTGTTACATGTTTGTTCTAATGCCTTGTTGAAAAGTTATGTGTTATTTGTAAGTAAAACATCTTCATAACACAGACAGGCCAGTAAAGGTAACATATACATCCCTACAGTTAAAACTGAATATGGGAAACGTGCATTTCACTACAGTGGTGGGGAGTGGTGTTGTTCTATGGAACAATATACCCCTATCCACAAGATCAGCTCCGAACCCATCGATATTTAAAAGACATCTTAATGTAGTGTGGTAATGTAATTGGCACTGTGCCTCTGTAACTTTTTGTTCTAGTTTGTCCCTTTTTTGTTTATTTTTTCTGTGTAAGTAATCTTGCAACAGGTTCCATTTGGAGAACAGTGCTTAAGCACTGAAATGGTGTCTGTATATGAAAGATTAATGAATAAAAATAAAAATAAATGTCTGTCAACAGCATGTACCAAAGTTACGTTACAGCGCCCTCAAGTTGACAGCTTGATGATGGCAGTTTATGACGAGTGTGTATGTGTGTGTGTAAATATATATTTTAAATACCTCATTTTTAGCACAACTGAACTTGTTCAGTAGTGCTATAGGGATCGCCCGGCGTCTGTCTGTCTGTCTGTGTGTGTGTGTGTGTGTGTGTAAACAACTTAAAGTCAAAAACCGCTGAACCGATTGCCACGATATTTGGTGGGTCCATTACTTTGGGTGTCTAGTTGGGAAATTGTTCAAATCAAAATGATCGCATCACAGGTGTGTGATTTGGGTCAAAAAATGTGATTTTTGGTCAAAAAACTTAAACTCAGAAACTACTGGGCAGATTGGTGCGAAATTTGGTGGGAACATTCTTAAGGGGGTGTAAAGTAAGATTTGTTCATGACGGGATGATTCCATCAGTGATATGCAAATTAGGGCTAAAAATGTGTCTTTTTGGTTAAAAATCTATAATTCTAAAACTACTGAGCAGATTGGGCTGCAATTTAATGGGAATGTATCTAGGGATGTATGGACGAAGAAATATTAAGCATACCATGATTCCATGAGTGATATGCAAATTAGGTGTAAAAATGTTCATTTTTGGTCAAAAACTTATATCTCAAAAAGTACTTGGTCAATTAGTCTGAAACTTGGCGAGATGTTTCTGAAACTGTTATTCTGCAGATTTTCTTAAAAACATTTTGACAAAATTGGCCCTAGCGACCATGACCACGCCCTTTAGCAACAACCAAATGGCAGTATATTTTGGTCAAATAACAACATCATCTGGTAAGCAAGTGAGTAAACATTCAAAAAATGTATGCAAATACCCTAGCAACCATGACCACGCCCATAGCAACAGCCAAACGGTGGTGTATTTCACAAAGATAACAACAGGGTTTAATAGATAATTGAATAAACATCCAAAAAACGTATGTAAATTTGCATAGCAACAAGACCACGCCCATAACAACAGCCAAATAATCATGTATATTGCAAAGATAACAACAGGAATAGAAAGACAGATGAATAAACATTCAAAAAATGTATGCAAATACCCTAGTAACCATGACCACGCCCATAGCAACAGCCAAACGGTGGTGTATTTCACAAAGATAACAACAGGGTTTAATAGACAATTGAATAAACATTCAAAAAATGTATGTAAATTTTCCTAGCAACAAGACCACGTCCATAGCAACAGCCAAATGATCACGTATATTGCAAAGACAATATCAGGAATTCATACACAAGTGAACAAAAACATACACAAATGTATGCAAATATATCTAACAACATGACCACGCCCATAGCAACAGCCAAATGATAGCATTTATCGTAAAGATAGCAACGTGGTTGGATAGGCAACTGGATAGTTATTCAGCAAATAAACACCTATTGTTAGCATTGACTAGCATATGGATAAACATTTTAAAAAACTAAAGTTGTGCTACAACGCCATTGGCGGTATTTTTCAAAAGTAATGACACCCCCACTCTACTCCTTATTAAGGGATGGTGAAAGAACGATTACCTGGCCGTTGGTGTATTAAATCAAATTACATCATCTCGCAATAAAGACAAAATATTTGCACTGGCCATGGCAGTATACTCGTACTCTTCACTGACTGACAGAACTAGCTTTGATCACGGAATCCTAATCCGAGATATCAACTATAAACGTGTGTGTTGTTTAATATCGAGTGTTATAGGTGAACAATGATGACGAGATGAGAGGACAATACCTCGTACGAAAGCAACGTATTTGGTTCACACAATCACCATGCTTGTCTTTATTTACACAAAACGTTCAGAAAAAAGATCTACAGTAGAACATCTATTACATTTCTATTTTCATAACAAAGATATAAGTATTACTTATTGTCAAAACATTGCGTTTTAGTCATAGCCATTGAACTCAACTAAAATGAATATCATTTGATGAAACGAAATTATGGCACAGAATATTATGAACTGAGTTGTACATTTTGTTTGTGACATGTCATGTCATGTCGCATCAACTATTTGTCTTTCGTAAATAGATCACGGCAACGTGAACACTTCAATAAGAGCTGGAAACAATTACCGATAAACGACTTCACTTGTTATCTTGTCAACTACATGATAAATTATGAGAGAAATTTCATATAATGCTCATTACCCTTGGTACAGACCTATGACGGCACAACATCCAATACATCCCTTGACTCCCTATATATGCGTCTAGCAAGACATTATGGCATGAGAAAACTGACATATGTCAAGATGAAGACATGGGGATGACGTCATTACCATTATACTTGAATAGAATACCCCAACCTGTACAAAAATAATACAACTCACTACTAAAGATTAGTCTCCACGAGGTATTGTTCTTCGTTGCGACAATATCTTGGCAGAACTCACAACTCAAAAATATCTATCACTGTGTACATACATTTGTATATATGTGATGACGTAGGTTTGTTTGTTTTGAACAAGAGAAATAGCAAAGTCGTCGCTTACGATATTAACAAATTTAAGCCAAAATATAGAAATACAAAAATCGCCCACGCGTTTCTGATAAAAACATTGAGTGAACCCCCATTATTGTTATATAATTAATATATATATTATCATTATCAAAATTCTATTATATGTTCATCACGGATATTTAAAGTTAGTTTTCGTTTCTCCCCGATTTGGTGTAAAGGAAATTATACATACAATTTACAAATGTAAAAAACAGTTTTGCCGGTCATTTCTATTCTATCATGTTGGTCTACTAATGATCTATAAAGACAACGGTGTAGATGAAGCATCGTCGTCTGTATCGAGTTTATACAATAAGTAATGTCAATGAAGTGTCACGTTAAATTTGTATCAAAATAGTTAAAATCGGATCAGAATATACATAGACAAAATATTTTGAGATACACAGGTAAAGCTTACTAAGTAAAAATGTGAACCGCCCCCTAATTCCATGTATCTACAATACCACCTTCCTTGAGAACCGATTTGTAAAATCTGACTCCTATCTCATTCCCCGGTCCTCCCCTCCTGTAATTACTGAATGCGTCCTAAGCTTAAATACAAATATAAGATGAATGGTTTGCACTGCCGAGAAGAATCCGACATTGATTCAAATATTCACTTATAATATTTACAATACAAAAAGTAATTAGAGAAAGTTAGGCGCTGTAAATGTTATGGTAAATGCACATTCTTTCCTAACGATGTGCTGGGCCACCTGAGTCATTAGGGTGGGCTCTTGGACTGGACTCTTGAAGAGTGAAACTGTTTCATTGGTCTCCATCTTCTGTGTTCCTGTTTATGTCATCCAAAGGCATAAAGCGATTTTTCTTTCGACATTCTTGTATTTTGATGGAACTGAAAAATAAATGTAATAGTAAGAGAACTAAATGTTATGTTGGGTTGGGTTGGGTTGGGTTGGGTGTTGGGTGTTGGGTGTTGAATAGGACTAACGTGGTCATGGCAGTTTGTATGTGAGAACACTATTTCCGCCAAACCAGTATCCCTCAGAATGAACCCACACACAGTTTGCCAGTATTGGCTGCATTCACCTACATATCCATGATACATTCACCTCTACAACGATGTCTGTATTTACCTACACACCTTCATGTCACATCTTGGAGCATTGTACTATAATTCAAGAAATTCTGAGTCCTTTCCATTTACTGAAAGAGAAATAATCATGAACTCCAACCCTTCCTTTCATGGATCCATTCCAAGTCACACCATACGTCATGTCTATATAATAGTCTCAGACAGTATTACATTTTGCATGTTACTATTTCAATTTCAGATCTAAAATATTGTTTTGATATACATATACAAGTATACTGTTGTATCTACAGACATAATACTAAGATAATATAATACCCATGAAGGTCGTATGTGGTTTTTATTGTTCGTCTAACATTCGTCCTAAAAGAGCAGCGAGGGTAACGTTTCGGATGGCTACCGCGAGACAAGTAGTAGGGGAGAGAGTAGTACGTAGCTTGAGTGTGAAGAACTTTCGACTTTCTAGCTCTCCCTGGTTTTACTGCTGGGTTATATAAATAAACTATATCCCCTATTGTGAATTCGTGTTGCACAGCTCTCTTGTCATAGTGCTCTTTCATTCTTTCCTGTGCGACTTTCACTATCTTTAAACAGACCAGTCCGAAGGACCCTACACATTTTATCAAATGTCAGTGATTGTAACATTCACTATACTTATAAACAGCCACGGACAGTGAAAACATTTATTGAGTAATAAACACTACACTTTCAAGCATTTATTTGCAAAAAAAATTACAAATAAATTTATCAAACACATGCCTTCTCAAAGTGTATAAATATCATGGTTACCTTAGTAAGATGAGTGCTATCACGTAGCAGAATATATAGCAGAAGAATACCAAATTTGGCATAAAGTCAACAGTAGCAGCATAAATGGTATTGAACACAATCGGAGAGATACACTGTGTTATTCCCTGTATTGCTCCAAGAAAGGAAAATGCGACTCCTGTGAAAAAAATGATATTTGAAGACTGAGTGTATGGGGTGTTATGAGTACTACTGTTCATGGCCCTTACTAGTACTAGTATATAAACTACCGCTCGTTATTTTTACGATAATATACGATTGTCACTTTCCCAAATATAATGAGATTATTTGGAAGGAACGTTGAACCAATGCTATAAGAAAGTCTCTGGTACATGCTAATCAAACTAGTACGGACATACATATCTTATTTTTGACAATGGCACCGACCATTTACACATTGTCTTATGTGTATACACGATAACAAAGTGACACAGAAATCCATGCCAGAAACATACCTTGCTCACTCGATCCTACTAATTTTGATACACGGCTGCGAATGACTGGGTAACCAAGGCTTGCTAGAGCTCCAAAGACCGGGGCTGAAAAGATAATACAAAAGATTTATATTTCGAATAACGATACGAAAGCATTTCTTTAGTAATGAACTATTTGAATTTTTGAAGTCTCCGATCCAATCGTAATCAAATATCAATATAGAAGGCAAGAGATAAGCTTAGGTATGACAATCATTCACGTTTAAGTTACTGACATGTACATTTTGACGAAATTGTTGTATTAATTTATAAATAACGTCCTCCTCTACATTAAACCAAAAAATAATCTGGTCTACTCTTCGATCCAAAGGAACGTTTTCAATTGTCGATTATTTAAAATATGTGCGCATGAACAAAGGAAACGGGCTGTAATAGCTTTATGTAAATAATGATATGGAAAATTTGTTCAGCAATGTCGTTTATATTTTTGTAATTATCAGACACTGAGATAGAGATAATAACAAATGAGTATACAAGTGAATATGTACCAAAATACCAAAATTCACTTCAATTCAATTCAAATAATCCCTTTCGATTTATGAAAAAACAGTTGATTGTATTACTTCATTAATAAAGTCATAATTTATTCTTACCTATAAGCATGGAGACATAATTCTGTGCAAACGCCAAGACAACAAGATTTGCTACAGCCGACAGGTAAGCCAGTGCAGCAATACCAATGTCACCCAAACAAAACGACAGAAATTTTCCTCCGATCAGTAAACCTAGGGAAAAGAAACGGACACTACATTGAACTCGCAAATAGAAAGAAAATAGTTATTAGTTACAACTGTTTTGTGTGCTTCCTGACTCGTGTTACAATGTAAAATGTTAAACCCCCTGTAACTATTCTAGTATAATTTTGATTTTAGTGTTGATACAAAATGTAAATGTCTAGGATCTATTATATTCTGACGTTGTTAGCTAAGTTGATAGTCATAATGGGTTTCCTTGGTATACTTATCGTAAAATGGTATCATCGAATCATTTACACAATGACTAAATACCAAGTTTGAAATAGAAACTGATAGATATGTATGCTTTACCCTCTGCCTACAACTTATCTTTCAACATGCAGGAAACTTTATATATACATTACCTCCCCTTGACCAAACAAACAAAAACGTGTTGTGTTGTCTGTCTGTCTATCTGTCTGTCTGTCTGTCTGTCTGTCTGTCTGTCTGTCTGTCTGACTGACTGACTGACTGATTGACTGACTGACTGACAGACTCTGTGTGTGTGTGTGTGTGTGTGTGTGTCTGTGTCTGTGTCTGTGTCTGTGTCTGTGATAGTGTGTGTGTACGGGTTTCTTCTCATTGTTGTTGCAATACAGTTTTGTCATATACACTATAATACAGTGATGTAAGCTTATATTGTCTTGATTGTAGTGAGCTTACATTCTACGGTCACACAAACGTAACGATTCCTTTCGAGTAGTACATTCAACAAAGCCAGAAATGTGAAGGCCGAGAGCAACTCTTAAAATTTGAACTTTGGAATTCAAACTTTTAAAAAACTTACGACTGAATTTTGAAGAACTCTCTTGGTCTTCGTGCAAAACTTACCTAGACCATTCGATGTAAATGCAATAGTTTGGAAATATCCGATGTATACAGAGTCGAAACAAAACGGGGGAACCATAACATATAGTGAAAGTAAATTGAACAAGGAAGTGTCAACCAATGATGCCACGAAGATCACCAGGGTTGAAACCACCAACTGGTACAGGTCATCACCACGTTTGCTAGAAAACATTCGAGTCATGCCTTTGTACTGGTCACGAATAATTCGCGATGTGTCAACTTTTTCACGGACGCCAGTTTCTTTGACCCAAACACAAATATACAAAACCACAAAAACCGACATTCCAAATGTGAACCAGATCGGAGGTACAAAGCCGTTTGTCCTTATCCAGTATCCGACAGCAAGCTGCGAAATGCAGCCTGAAATATATGCAAAGAATTCCAGAATCACCAAACGTACAGTGCGTTGTTCTTTTGTTGTGATGTCAGCGATATATGCATTGCTGATGGCTATGACGGAGAAGTAATTCCCCGACAATCCGAGAGCAATTTCACCGATGAAGAAATACTCAAAACGAAGCTTGAGAACAATAATAGCTAGAGTGACTGCAACATACGCTACACATCCCATCGACGGTATCAACAAAGCCATCTTTCTCCCTCCACCATTCTCGCTGAAAAAGCCAATAAACGTCGTAGCAAACAACGAAAGAATGGAGGACACAGAGCTGAGAGATAATAACCAATAGGCAGAAATTGATTGTGCTTTTTGTCCTAATATATAATTTGGATCACTTAGGTTAACACTGCAACCACCGTACACAGTAGAGCCGTTTTCCAACCACTTTATCCACCCGGTGCCTGTGTAGTTGAGTGAAACAGCAACTGTGTGATCTATGTATTGTATACGAATGGTTGAGATGATCATATAGACGAAGATCGTGAAAAAAACGACTGGTTCGACGGTGATTGTACGACGAAGTCGAATCAACATCGTCGACAGGCGCGACTTTGGGTTTGGTGTATCTCCAGTTGGTATCAGCTTTACATGACTTTCAACAGGTTCACAACTGTCTTGAGAAGTAGGCATTTCGGAGCGTTTCACGACAGGCATTATATATGGAAGAAGTCTGTCAAGACAGGAGTCTGTGGTCAGAAATTATCAACGACATCCATTTACACTTTCACTGTTCTGGTTTGAAGGTTGCTTGTAGTCAGCTGATGTGGATGTTATATAACATATTATACAAACACTGATTATATCACATAAAGAAAAAATGTTTGTGTGACGGTTTTGTTACTAGTATGAACCATGAAAGTATATATGCAAAGTAATTGTAAAGTCGTAGGTATGCCGTTGGAACAAAATATGACATACATTAAACAAACAAACAAACACACACACACACACACACACACACATACATACATACATACATACATACATACATACATACATACATACATACATACATACATACATACATACATACATACATGTATGTATGCATGCTTGCATGTATACATGCATGCACGCACGCACACACACAAACACACACACAAACAAACAAACACACACATACATACACACACACACGGACAGACAAACACCCCCTACACATACACGAGAGTTAATATGCGCATGCGAACGTATAAATATACGATCCATGTCCATTTTTCAAAGTGGTTCAAAGTATGTATATTATACATTGCGGGTACAGATTTGCCAAATGATTACGTCATCCGAAGTAAATATAATCGATTTTTTGAATACCTGAAGCATCGCTGTTAGAGTATTCCGTCAGAAAATTTAACGTCTCATTTTAGGAGTACACGTGTAAAACTAATTAAAAACATTTAGAGTGAATATGACAGTGTCACAGGATCGATGAAAAGCTGGTGATTGCAAGAAAAAAGAAGTCGGAAAAAGCTGTACATGTTAATTTACGTCGGTTTAGTTTAAAGATGATATAAAGGAGTCTTCAGTAATTACAAGAAAGGAGGCCCAAGGGACATCAGCACACTAAAATACAATTTACTCGACCAAGAACTATGATTTAACGTATAACGACTATAGTTCAGTTGTCGTAATATATGGGTTAGGATTGTTATATTTGATTTATATATGTAATTCTATGCATCCGTGTCTCTTGGAATTAAATGCTCTTTCATTTAACTGTGGCAGAGACCCTCCGCCCTGGTTGAGGCTCTATGATTATAGCAAGATAGTGTGAAAATATTGGAGTTCAGGGATAGGGAGGCCCACAGCCTGTTGGGAAAAAATTGCTGTTTTGAAGATTTTGGAACCTTCATAAATCGTAAAGCAATCAAATATAACTTGTTATTTTCAATTATTTAATAAATATGAGTAGTTGTGTTTAAGAAAAAGTGGTATAAAGGCATTTGTGGCCGTCCTGATCGTATCTTTTGAAGTTTGAAATTGAAAGAAATTGCAATCGTTCGCGCGTTTTGTGTGTGTGGTTGGTTGGTTCAATGGTCGCGAGAGACAGCCCCCAACGGCGACTTTTGGAGAGTCTTTAAATACGCCGTTTTCCATTGGTTCTTTAACCCCCTTTGTGCGAAGATAACGAATAGAAATCGACGAATCAGAAGGCTTGTTTGAAAAGAATTCGACTCCAAGTTTCGTTATTGGCCTGTTCTTATGAGCGACGAGGGATTTTAACTGACGAGCCTTGCTGCTGTAAGTATGGCTTTTTTTCACAATTAATAGTTTCGACGTTTTGAAAAATTTGACAAATTAACCCCGATGTTTTGATTATGTATTTATCACTCTATGTTTCTGCCAAATTTCAGGGTGATCTGATGAAAAATGTTTTCGCGCATCGAATTTCTCGATGCCACGGTGACGGAGCCAGCCAAAACATGGCGGAGGTTGCCAAGTATGTCCCTGCTTCAGCGTGGCTTCAATCCCCTGACGTAAGTATTGTGTACTCTACTTCTTTTGAATTTTTGGCTTCATTTTCCTTCATTTTATACTAATGACTACCTTTTTCATCGATCGATGCCAAGTTATCCGACAAATGATAGCGAGCACAACACCAATTTTACACGGGAAATTCACTTCCGGGTTTTTCGAACCAGCTGATTTCTTTACATGGTCGGTAATGACAGTTGTGTATTTTTGTCACATTTTCGCCCCGTTTTTGTCGGCGTACAAGATATATCGTCAGAATAATTATTGAATAATGCTCTCTACACTCAATTTCCCAGGTAATGCATATTACTATTTCAAGTTTCAACAAACCATACATACAATGTATGAACAAACTATACATATATAGTTTGTTGCATATTTTGTGTAAGTTTTTATTTATTATTGTGGTGATACTGGTAATGGAACTTTTGTGCCATGTCTGCTGTGCTGTGCTTTGCGCTCCTATGCTTTACTTTGCTTTACATACTAAATAATAAACAATGCAGTAACCTAAGCTTTTAGAAGTAATATGTTTGTCTAGAATTAAATGCATGTCTAGTGTTTAAAATGTATGTTGAATAACCAATACTCACTCTTGGTACTGCCTTAACTGAACTTAATAATTTGCACAAATTTATTGTATGTTTTATATGTGGAATGCACTATGATAATAACTGACTTGTTTTGATGGGTTTTGCTCTGCACACAATTTGAAGTTCAAAGCTTTCTTGATGGTCAAAACTTTGTTTCGTAGTGATTAATCATAAATTAGCAAATGAAAATAATTGATGTATCTTTCATGATGTCTCTGTTTCAGGTATATTTCTAATCGAAAATCTACAAATCAGAAAGTGGAAAATATGAGTCGTATTTCACATTGCAACTGCTTAGATTAGACGTTAATTGTTTTTAAGAAATTGTGATTTTAAATTCAAACATATCAACAGAAAGTTATTCTAATTGTTTTGTTTTTCTTTTGTTTTTTGCCATTGTAGATCTTGTTTAGTGGAACAGTGTACCAATGGGTCACACAAGGCATTGACCAACAAGGAATTCCTTGAACTACACTTCACAAGTCATAAGTTTGGGTCGTCGTTTGGTTGCAGTCCTTCCAGGCTCCTTCTCACCTGGTTGCATAGGTTTTGCGCAATTGACACAGACAAGAGGACAGAGACACAACTTCGTATGAAGTGTAAAAAAGTGGAGACTAACTACAACAACCTCATCAGAAAGATTCAGAAAAACAGACATAGAAATAGTGCATCAGCTTTTCATACTAAATTACACTCGTACCTTGAGCAGTCCTTCACATGGAATTCTCCTGTTCTAGCTAACCAGTCTGATACTGTAGATGTTTTACACGAGTCTGAACTGATAGCAGTACAAGGTGGATCATACTTACCCCCTACTCTGCCAACATATGATGATGTGGTCGGAATGGATCGTATGGATGCTCCACTGCCTCCGACTTATGATGAAGTAATGCTACCAAGTACTAGTACTTACCACGATGTCTCCAATACTAGTCATCTGTACTTGCGAAGTGGAACTAAATACTCAATGTCACCGAATAAAGCAAAACTAAGAGAAGATAAAAGAAAAGCTGATGCAGAAGTTGCAAGGGTGAAAAGAAAGCTGCAGGTAGTCACTGCTGAATGAAGGAAATACCATGACATGATTGGTGTAAGAATGAGAAATATTCTACAAGAAAAAGATGATGCTCTAGAGACAGTTAAAAACATGAAGGAAGTTACCAAGCAGGCAGTCCAAGAATGTGTTTCAATGGAAAACATGCAAAAGAAATGGGAACACTATCTATAGAAAGGGACAACTACAAAGAAGAAGCTGCAAAATGGAAAGATGCAACAATGTCACTAATAGACGAAACAATTCACTGTGTAACAGACAATCGAAGAGTGAAGAGATGTGAAAGACAGCTTAAAGAAGTCGAAAATGAAAAGAAGAAGTTAAAGGTACAGCTCTCACAAAAAGAGAAAGAAACAACAACTCTGAAGCAACGGATCAAAGAAGCAGAAGAGAACATCGAAATGGATCGAGAAGCAGCTACAGTTTTCTTTGATGGTATTGTGAATGAGTTGAAGGAGCAACTGAAGGAGCGCGTGGAGAAAGAGAAAGAGCTAGAGGAAAGAATACAATGCCTAACATCCTTGGAAACCAAAGAGAAAGGTGGTCTCTATAAGACTGAAATACGCCTTGTGTACTATCATCTTTTAACTTTAGGTGTCAGTGCCAACCAGGTAGAATCAGTAATAAGAACGGTACTAGCACATCTTTCCCCGGTCGATGACAAAGCTATACAACTACCAAAGAGGTCAACTGCTCAGCGCATGAAAACTGAAGCTGGACAGCTGGCCACATTAAGAGGACTGGTAGAGTGGTCACAAAGAGAAGAAAAAGATGTGGCCTACCTGACTGACAAAACCACCAAGGGCCAACTTGAATGGCTTACACACAAAGTTGTCTTATCTCCTAGTGGTGAAGAGAGAGCTACAGGGTCCCGTACTGTGTTTACTCTGGGTCTTAGACCCATCGCTGGGGGAACAGCTGCAGATGCAGCAGAAGACCTTCAAAATTTACTTTGTGAACTTCAGAGACTTGGACAAGAGATGAATTTAGAACATGTAGAAGAAACATATAATGTCATAAACTTCAAAACTCGCATGTCTGATAGAGCGGCCACTGAAGGAAAAATGACAAAGCTACTGTGTGAAATGAAGACAAGAGAACTAGAACGACTATTACCAACATGGAATGAAATGACACAAGAGGAAAAGAATGAAAAAATTAGAATACATGCATTTACATGTGGAGCACATAAGCTCACTAACATGGCTGAAGCTATGAACAAAGCTGCTGTAAAATACTTGTATGAAAATGATGAAATTGCCAGTAATAACAGAAGAATGATAGGTGCTAAAAAGCACATATATGAGTGTGATAAACTGCTTTGTGAAAATTCAAAAAAGGAATATGCAAAAGGGAAGGATTTTAAAGGATTTTGTTTGTCAAGGGACATACATGTTAAATCTGGATCTCAACTTTTTAAACCTATAGTGGGATCAAGATACTTGATATACTTCCACAATAGCCTCCCCACCTATGTGGGGAGACAATTCATTCAACTGTTTCTTGTCGATCACTGTGATTCTAAAGGTCACTGGAACAAACTTGAGGCAAGTGTGTATGATGGATACAATGACCTTCGTATCACAGCAGAGGAAAGAGCTTATGCAGTACTGTATTATGAAGTATGTCTACCTTTGATGGTTAAAACAAAATCCGTAAATCAGATATTGGAGATGAATGAAGTATATGAAATGACTGTCAATAAACTGAAAGAGTGGAGTGATGATCCTGAGGGTCTGTTTGAAGGGAGTGAGAAACTGTGGCCAGACTGTAGAAGAAATGACGCACACAAACAATACATATTAGAAGTTAGACGACCAGATGAAACAGATGACATGGTAAGGGAGATTTTGAAAGTGTGCTGTGCTGCTGGAGCTGAGAAATTAACACAACGTGCTCGTGAACATTTACCTGGGGGAGAGTTTGTTGAACCAACCGAACAACAGATTCATGCTGCTGGTCTTCTTATGGGGGCAACGAATGATCAGTGTGAAAGTGATTTTGGTCTTCTAGACCAAATGGGTAAACTTCTAGACCAAATGGGTAAAGTAACTGATATTTTAGACCCTTTTAATTCTTATGGCTGGGGTCATTTTTAATTAATTTGATAAAATCCACTTTTTGGTAATAATACATTTTACTTTGAAACCATTTGAGTGGTAATATTTTAATTTTGCTCTCTCCCAGTGTTATTGTCTGTCATTTTATCATGAAAATAATTGCTTGGGGTCATTTTTTAAATTAATATTTGACCCTAAAATTGACAACTTGTCATGTTCTGCACATTTCAGATTTTTGCAGAAATTGTGCAAATCTTCTTTTTCAGATCAGTGTTTCATTCATTTATCAATGTGTGAGAGCTTTGAAATTTTTGCTGTTGTTTGTATGTAGTACAATCATTGCAAAAATGAAGGGACCATGTCAGTAACCTTCAATATATTTTGATTAGGTCAACTCAGATATGGCATTTTGTCTTTTGTTTCACACTAGCCATGGGCCTCCCTATCAGGAGAGAAGCTGAATATCGAACCAACGAGCTTATTGTTGGTACATGGTCTACGATTTCGAACAGCTAAACACGACGGCGACATCTCCTGCATCTTGCGATCTTTTTCATTCCCCAATCAAAGGATCATCCCTCGCCAATACTGGGTAGTGGTCTTCATCCTCCTCTTTGTCAACGTTGTCATCTAATGGTACAAAGCGATTTTTCTTCCGACATTCTCGTATTTTGATGGAACTGAAAATTAAAATATGTGATGGAGATTACTTGTCAAATTTTCTGGGTTTGGGAACATATCACGGTGGAGATGAGGATGTGTAAGCAGCTGTCATTGTATATTCTATTTTACATGCTACTTTTAGAATTGGTTTTATCCCTAGAAACATATGCAACAGACGATTACTCAAAACATTGTATCAATACTGTGGCGGGGGCCAATGACATCTCCCAGGAATCTGACGAATTCTGATTATAATAGGTAAAAACGATCGCTTATCCTTTTATTATCAAACCACATCTTTAGATTTGTCGTGAATACAAGGAAATAATAGATGCACTCATATCAGTAAATACCTACACTGATGAATCCAATCAACTTACCAGTTAGAAATAGGGAGCATTCAGTATTTACAAGGGGGAGGGCCGGAGGAAATCACACATGGTCTGTTAAGAAAAACATGACCCCCCCCCCCCATTCATTCATGAACGAGCCTACTACCAAATTATCAATTAATGTTTAGCTTTTTACAATTATTAATACAATTTTGATGATAATTTACAATATAGAGTGACTTTAATATCGAACCATGGCTGTTCGGACATCAAATATGATTTTCTCACTGCTACTCTACACTTTATCATGTATGTACCTTCAAACCAATCGGTGATCATATTTTAACAACAACGTTCACGGACAGTGAGTGATAAGGTGAGATGGTACACTCAACAAAATGCATCGTTTTATAAACAATTTCTTACAATATATGTATTTTTATTTTTGTATTTAGACATGTAAAGTACTTGTTGAGTGCTCATCTCACGTTTACATCTCAAAACACACAAAACAAATTGACAATAGTTGAATATTCATTTTGGTCACAAAACTACGTATTGTAAAATGTGACCCTCCCCCAAATATTGTAATGCAAAATATGACCCTCCCCTAAGAACAGGTTTGTAAAATGTGACCCACCCCCGATTCCCCCCCCCCTTGTAAATACTGAAGGCTCCCTTAGTAAAATGTAAACTCCATTATTTTCCGTAATTTGTAAACTGTTTTTTTCATAGTATTAAAATGTTAAAATTGAAATTTTCTCTTCTTGATTTTGTAAATCAACAAAAACTTTTGTTTCCTGTAATTTGTGCCGTTTACCCCCTTTGCCCACCCTCCATGGATGACAGTAAACTATGTGTTCAATGGAATATTTCTGTCAGTGTTAATTTGATGGTCTGAGTGTTAACACTGATTGTGTTAATCTACATAACCACAGTCCCAGAAGAACTGCCATACATCTGTAGATAGGGACGAGGTCTTTAGAATATCTAGTATTTGACGAGTTCAGCTACTATGTGGAGTTTGGAAAGTTTAACGGGAAAGCTTATCAAAATACACGCCTTCTCAAGATTGTACAAAATACATTGTAAACAAATACAACATTGTTTTTACCATATCAAGGCGAGTACTACCACGTAGCAGAATATATAGCAGAAGAATACCAAATTCGGCATAAAATCAACAGTAGCAGCATAAATGGTATTGAACACAATCGGAGAGATACACTGTGCTATCCCCTGCATTGCTTCGACGAAGGAAAATGCCACACCTGTAAACGAAAAGAACTAAAATACTAACATTCCCCACTATTTTTCTTCGCTCAGCCATGGAAAATACAAGTGACCTAAGGGGGCCTTGCGATTCATAGTGACATAACTCTTAGATCATGAGTATTTGCATTGCATTCTCGCGGAGGTGGTGAGGCGGAGGAAGGGGAGGAGGCATGAGGAGGAGGCCGAGGAGGAGAAAGAATAGGAGGGAGAGGAGGAGGAAGAGGAGGAAGAAGAAGAGGAGGAGGAGGAGAAAGAATAGGAGGAGGAGGAGGAGGAGGAGAAAGAATAGGAGGAGAAGGAGGAGGAAGAGGAGGAGGAGGAGGAGAAAGAGAAAGAGAAAGAGAACCAACCTGTGTGAAAGCAGGACTACGCTTTGTCGTGATGTACAATGACTAGGGTATTAATTCCATGTTTGTTGGGTTTGAAAGAAAATGGCAAAAATCATATACATTCTATGATGTACAAGAAATAGCTAGGGGCTACAAGTCTTAGGAAGGATAGCTGCGTCACATCGATACAAATAATCACATATGCATGGTTGACTTTACTAGTACATTTTTTGTAAAAGGCCGAGTAGTGAGAACATTATCGCTCATCACCAGTGGTGGCTTACGGCACTACACGACATGGTGTATCTTGAAACTAAAGACTTTGATAACGATTTTCTATTGCTAGAGTCAAACATTTCCAATGGGTTGTGTTTCTCTTTGATTGGCATGCTAACGTCATCCAAAGCTACGTTCACCGAAGCAAACTTTCGTAAAGTCAAAATAAAAACAACCAATGACACACGTACCTTGTTCATTTTCCCCAACCAATTTTGATATTCGACTTTTGATCATTGGAGCGTTAAGGCTTCCTAGACCTCCAACGGCTTGGGCTGTAAAAATGACCCCAAAAAATCAGTTTTCAGTAACTCTTCGGTATTATTATTTTTTAAACTCTGCTTGTAGAGTTGGATGTTTCATTGATTCCTGTGCTCGAGTGGGAGCGAAATGCATGGATATTAATAAACAATGCGTAATATTGTTTTCCTTCTATCTAGAAATGAAATGGTCTGTAAGATACGACGTGGCTCTATTATCAGAAGTCAGTTCAAAAGAGAACCCAGAAGAAGGCTGAACGACATTTACCTTTCATTCTGAGTGTCTTTAAGAGTGTCTTTAAACAAATGAATACTTGAGAGGGTGTAAGCCATACAAACTAAGCAATATGTGAGCAATTTATGAGTGAAATTCGTACGTACTTATTATTCAACGAAATAATAAAAAAGGCAAAAAAAACCCACCAACTTCACAGAGGTAAAGAGGCTTGAGATAATTTGGGTTGGGTGAAGAGTTATAGAAGTCAGAACAGAAATATCACATAACACTTAAAATTTGAGAGTCCAAATGAATTATGTAGTATTATCTTCATTATAATATATAATAATCCAATGTAAAAAAAATCCACAAGTGAGAGGGGGAAACGGACAGTATTTCAGTGGCAAAACTTATATTTTCAGCCGTTGATGTGTGGAGAAAGGAAGTGTATTCGCAATGCGGGCGTCATTTGAGCGTTATTGAAGTTAGAAGAAAAATTCCATTGGTGTTTTTGTTCGGGCGAATAATGACGAATATCCACTGAATGATGGGGGGGGGGGGCAGTGGAGAGTATGAAAAAATGAGGAGACTGAGGAAAAGAAACACGTACGCAGATATTTTAGGGAGTGGGCAGTGAACATGTGGATCATCAGAGGACGGTTTGTCGTTAAATATTCCAGTGGGGGGACACATATGAAGAGCGTTCACTTTCCTCTTTAATCGTCAATATAACTCAATTAAAAAAAACAGGGCAAATAGTTGTAGCAACACTGAACACTTTATATATCATTGTTTAAAAGTTTTCATCCACATGAAGATCCATCCCTGTTTTCGCCTTTGCAATATACACTGCAATTTTACAGTTCTTATGGACAGTATCTAAAATGTTATCTTTTTTCGCTCTCTCGGAATGACTTCAGATACATCTGTAATGGACTCGTTGGCTGCACCTGAAACAGACCAATCGTCAAAGTGTTTCAGGGCTTATCAAGTTTGTAATCTAAACACCCAAGGTATACCATATGTACTGATTGAATACTCTTAGAATAAGTGTACATTGAGTGTCACCTATACGTACCTATCAGTATTAGGGTCGGACTCTGTGCAAATGCTGTTGTCATGAGAGATGCTATGTACGACAGAAAACTTAGCATAGCAATACTAACATCACCCATGCAGAATGATAACAACTTGCCTCCAATCAGTAGACCTGGTAAAAAAACGAAAAGACCTACAAATTACGAATTGAAACAAATCTTCGTAGAAAACTCAGGCTTGAAATCACACAGATGCGTACAACAGTCAGTTGCACGTAATTGTGTCGAATTTGCCATGTGACACCATTCTGCAGTGTGAACAATAGTCTGATTACAAATCTCGGACTCACCATTTCTATCCCGCTAAAAGATATACATGTCCGTGTAATGATGATTTGATACGCATATCGTCATGAAAGACATCGATATTGTTATTTTCAATAATCTTGGTGAGATATGCAGCAACTTATGATCTCACAGTCACCATTTCTTACAGAACAATTTACTTGTTAGTATTGTTCGCTACCATTACTCAAAGCCATTTGTGATTTAACAACTTTTTGTCTACACCAGTGTCGCTGTATTTCTACTTCTTAGTATTTGGTCACTCAAATTTGTCAATATCATTGGTTATGTACATGTACCTGATCTCTAATACAATGAGTAACACTGAAGTAAATCAATTTCTCTATATGCTACACTCATTTATAGGATTCATATCAAGTGCAAAAGTATACTATTTCGGGGTATTTACAAGCCTAGCAAGTGGCATTTCTAATGGATCAATTAACAAATGAAACACTTATACTTTTACATTTGATATGAATGTTATAAATGATTGTGGTATATACAGAAAATGTACAACACCTCCACTGTTGCATAAAACCGTTCCAACCAAAAGGTAACAACATCACAGTGACATTAATTTAGATACATGTACATAGCCAACATTTATTGCATTGACAAACAGTTGTATTTTGAACTCCGAGATCTATGATTGTTTCATTGGTTGGCTTAACATCAATTAACTTGGATATGTGATATTGGTGTCAAAAAGTTACTACTTCAACTTGTATATGTTGCATTTGTATACAAGCTATATATATAAAATCTACATTGAAATTGCAATGTCTATGCCATTGTACCACAGGCACTCGAATCAATGTGTATGATTTAAAAAAAGATATGTATGTAAATTTACATACATATTTTTTTTAAATCATACACATTGGTTCGAGTGCCTGTCCTCTTAGGGGTTGGCCGATGTTTGTCCTCTTAGGGGTTGGCCGATGTTTGAGGGCGCCCAGTCACGGCGTACCTTACAGACTACTGTAGTAATATGATAAGACGGTTTTAAACCAAAGGTCAATGACCTCTTGTTGCGAGAAGGCGAGATAATAATTGACCAATAGCTGTGACAAAGATAGATTTGTATAAGAATGTTCAAATAGTGTATTTTTGGCAAACATTGACAGACAAGCAAAGCATCTTTCTATGTCTATCTTTAAAAAGAATATGTTTTGGAAATATTGGTGGAATATTGTATGGAAATATGTCGTAGATACAACAGTGAGTCTAAAATGAGTCTCACTTTAATAGCTCAATTTATATCAAAAGGTATATTGAACAAACATGCTATTTGCATTTCGTTTGGTGTTCGGAGATTGTTTTATTGATATGCCAGTTACATTGTAAAATCTTTGCAAATACAAGTCTGTTCGGGTGAAAATACCTACCTAATGCGTTCGATACGTATATCACAGCTAGGAAATATCCAATGAACACAGAGTCTAAACAAAACGGAGGTGCTATAACATAAAGCAAAAGGAGGGTTGGTAGAGAAGTGTACACGAGCGCTGTCATTAACAGGGCCAGGCATAATATGACCAACTGATAAAATTCATCACCATACTTGCTAGAAAACAATCGAATGATTTCCTTGTACTGGTTACGAAAGACACTTTTTATGTCATACAGTTGTCGCAGGCGAGTCTCTTTTACCCAAATAGAAATAAACAAAACTAGGAACGCCGAGATAGCAGAGGCAAACCAGATAGGACTCGCAAAACCGTGCTCCCTTAACCAATACCCAACGCCAACTTGCGAAGTGCATCCTGCTAAAAAGGCAAAGACTTCGAGGATCACCAGACGGGCGGTACGCTGTTCCTTGGTCGTTATGTCAGCGATTACGGCATAGCTAATCGCTACGGTGGCGAAGTAATTCCCAGTCAGTCCACGAATAACTTCACTAATGAAGAAATATTCCAAGGGTAGCTCTAGAGTGACCACTAGAAGTATGCTTACAACATACAGTACATATCCCGTCGTAGATATTAACATCGGTATTTTTCTCCCTCCACCATTCTCGCTGAAAGAGCCAATAAATGATGTGGAAAACAAGGAAAGAATGGAGGACACCAAATCGAGGGATAACAACCAGTAGGACGAACTAGCCTGAACTTTTTGTCCCAATATATAATTTGGATCACTCTTATTCACGGTACAATCCCCATAGGCTGAACCATTTGCCTGGCCTTGACCAGGTCCGCTGTAGTTGAAGGACACTGAAACACTGTGGGTAACAAACTGTACACGAACGGTGCTTATGATTGTAACAACTAACAGTGCGAAAAAAATAACTGGTTCAACGGTGACTGTCTGACGAAGTCGGCTCAACGGTGTGCACTGGTCTGTACTCGTATCAACAGCTGGTACATGTATTGAATCAACATCATTAGCGACAGATATGTAACTATTTGAAGAAACTGCTTTTTCCAAGCGCTTACATTTAGTCACTGGCATCCTGTTAAAGTGCTGTTCACAATGAAGACTAAAACCCATCAAACAACCTTGACTTAATCTGATTAAAATCTGATGTTGTGAAAGCAGCTAGATCATTTATTAGCACATTTAACTGATAAGGTTCAGTAGTGCTATAGGCATGGTGAGGTGTCTGTCCGTCCGTCTGTCTGTATATGTGTGTGTGTGTGTGTGTGTCTGTCTGTCTGTCTGTCTGTCTGTCTGTCTGTCTGTCTCTCTCTCTCTGTGTGTATGTGTGTCTGTGTGTGTGTGCGTGTGTGTGTGTTATTCTGCACATTTAGTTCAAAACATTTTTGACACAATTAGCCCTAGCAACCATGACCACGCCCTTAGCAACAACTAAATGCTAAAATAACATCATCTGATAGGCAAGTCAGTAAACATTGAAAAAATGTATGCAAATATCGCTAGCAACCACAACTACGCCAATAGCAACAGCCAAACAATGGTGTATTTCACAAAGATAACAACAGGGATTCTTAGACAAGTGAACAAAATATTCAAAAATTGTATGCAAATATACCTAGCAACAAGAATATGTCCATAGCAACAGCAATGTGATGATGGTATTGCAAAGATGACATTAGGGATTCATAGACAAGTGAATGAAGATTCAAAAAATGTATGCAAATATGTCTAGCAACATGACCACGCCCATAGCAACAGCCAAATGATCGCATATATTGCAAAGATAACAACAGGGCTGAATAGACAACTGGATAATCATTCAGCAAATGAACACCTTCACCTAGCATGGATCAGCATGTGGATAAACATTTATAAAAACTGTACTGTTGTGCTACAACGCTATTGGTGTTATTTCTACCTCTATTTCCATCGTGTTGTGACATTTGTTTTGTTCCGGGTGATCGTCGTGGGATGGCGGCGATCATCCCGAACAAAACAAGTGTCACAACACGATGGAAATACAGGTAAATACAGACATCTAGCCGCTTTCACATCAGATTTTAATTAGATTACATGTAAATTCAACTGGTGATAAGCATCTAAAGCCTTATCATTTCGCTCACAAATCTTGCTCATTGTTTTCATAAAGGCTTGGAAAGAGGGCAAAGTTAAAGTTTAACTGGTTTCAAATCGAGGGGAAGTGCCGGCTTTGGGTCTACAAGGCAATTTGCATACATGCTCTTTTCAGCCTATCATCCCCTCCAATTTTTGGAATTTACATAAGTAAACATTGCGTTAAATCTCAAGCCGCTTACAAGTTAGCGTCACTCAGCATTTTCCCTTGCAAGCAACTACAGCCGCCGCCAGCTTTCACAGCTTTTCCTTCGAAAATTGCCTACTTTGTCCTGCTTCGGACGGTTCAGTTTGCCAGCTCTGTCTTACCGTAGCTGAGTATCCCTGTGTTCTACCTCACGATACTACTGGTGCATGAGACGTCGCCAAACCTGAAGAATCTTCCGTCATTTCTTCACTTCCTGATCCTACAGTCGTATTTACGATGACTATGTAGATGCGACACCGGAATTGTTTTCGAGCGGCCAAACTGCAATGGACCCAGAGATTACGATCGATGTGCAACAGTGGGCGGCTGATCACGATATTAGTTCCTTCACTCTGGTAAAATTAGCCTCGGCTGGTTTCACCAGTATTGAGTATTGTTTGACTTGTTTGGTGGCAAACCTTCCCCTCCCCGCAAGTATTATTGCACCATCTCTCAATTCTCCCATTCACATCTCCCAATCCCATCCTAAATCTTCAACTCCTAAACCCACCCACACCCCAGTCTATCTCCACCCTCTTTCCATCCTTACTCAAATCAGGAATCAGGGGAACAGCTGTGTCTGGGGGTGCCTTCGGAGGTCACTTAGGTGCGGAAAGTTTCTGATAGTTGTATGTTTGTGCATAGATCTTGAAGGGGACACCTCCTTCATCTATGGTTTGTATCAACTGTGCACGCGTTTCACCCATCAAATTGCAATTGAAATTGTAAATCTTAAAATTTATTTGAAATCTCTTCAAGGAGAACTGCACACCTAGAAATAAAGGTATGTTCATAAACTTTGGATTCTGGAGAGTCAATTCATGAATTCACATCACATAAATTCCGTGCGATTACCAAAACTGTATTTTGCCTTCATTGTGTTCATACTGGTACACTGTTGCTTCATGGGACTTAGATATGTATAAGTTGAACAGTGGACATTACAGTGGATTTCCCCAGACCGAGTCAAAGTTATTAAATGAACTATCAAGATCAGTGAGCCTGATCACAAGGTTTCATATTGAGATAGACACCAAAAAGATGACATACACACATCATTTACACAGTGGGCCCTTTATTTAGTTAATGATATACGAACAGTAACAGCATGCACACTACTACACAAGGTATAATCTTTGAAGTTCAAACAAAATCCATGGTCAGCAGCCAATGAAAGTTCAACTTGGTAGAATACTCTATTCCCATAGTACATGTGTACCAAAAAATACAGTCAACGTAATGAAGCAGTTTTCCTGCATATTTTTTTCTTCAATTTTAGGACTTTCCATAGAGACTCTGTATGTGAGTATGTGTTTAAACTTTAACAGATTCTATCAACTTTCACTGGCTGCTGAAATGGAATTTGTTTGAACTTCAACAGATCAAGCTCACTGATCTTGACAATTCATTTAATAGCTTTGACTCAGTCTGGGGAACTCCACTGTAATATTGTATGGTCTATGATCTGCACCATATGGTACCTTGTCACCTAAAAACTTTAAGGATACTAGGGAATAGTCGATTGTTTGATTGGGTGATCAAGTCTGAAATTACAAAGAAATGATGAATATATATCTCATAACTTGTTGGACGTAAATAAAGGACTGGAATTTCAAAACCTCCCATTTCTTTGGATGGATCATGTATAATGTTTTAAAAAACACATATGTGCATATGATCGCAAGCACTAAACGAGCACACCGGTGTGTAGCGCCATCACACGTCAGTTTTATTTGTGATTCATGGAATATATGGCCTGGTTGTTCACTCGTCATGATCATCACCTATGTATATAGTCATTCAATCTTGTAAGCCCCCTCTGGAAGGGGTGTTATAACAATGGATTCCGCCCGTCTGTCTGTACGTTATACACCAGGCCATTTCCCTGATATGCAATATTTAACTTCATTGAAACTTGATACAAAGGTGACATATCATATGGGACATATACACGCCACTGTTCCAACGCATGCAAAGTTAACCGAATGACGGCTATACTTGTGGTCAAAAATCCCGATTTACTACATAACTCAAAGAATATAATACACAGAGCCTCGTATCGCCATATTATCAAGTGCAAATTATCTTTTAAGACCTTGACATTGCCCTTCAAGGTCAATTATCACAACCAAGGTAATTATTGCACATTCCTATGTGGCCAATTTCTGTTAAATCTCGTGTTCGGGTAATACAGAACAAGGGAAATATACAAGTGTTACTTTTGGTGCCCATATAACTCTTTACTGAATGGCAGTCATATTGCTGGAATAAAATCATGATTTATTGCATGACTCAAAAATTGTAATACTGTACATAAAGACCCTATTCATGTGTCTACCTCAATATTATTAACTGCAAGCTTTCTTTTAAGATTTTGACTGTTGACCTTGACCCTCAGGGTTATAATATCGAAATCAACATATTTCTTGCAATGCCAATTGCACAAACTTTGTGGTATTAACTGTGGGCATTCCTTTCCTTATCTTGGGCACATTTGATACAGAAGAAGGGAAATACACATATACATTAATTTTGGTGCCCATGTTACTTTGTAGTTAATGGCAGCCATATTTGGTGAACATGTACTATTTGTACGATTACACAGGAACCATAAGACATAGGTTGAGTGTCTGCTCTTAAATAATACTATGTGATTTTTCTGCTAGTGACGTTACATTTGACCTCCTCCTTGCCCTTCAGGAACAGTGACTGAATTTCAGCCACATTTGGTGTACCGAAATAACATTTACTGAATAACACAGAGGCTGTAACGCAAAGAGTCTCCGGTGAAGTGTCCATTCCTATATTATATGGGACAAACTTTTTTTTTTCGACGCCGACCAAAGTCCATCATGGCCTTGAGGGTTAATAACAAACGTCAGACCATTTCTCACCCGAGTTCTATTTGTACACTTTGAGGAATTTAAGCACTGCCAGTCAATATCATTATTTCTTTCAAATTTTGTCCAAAGGTGATACGGAACAACGAACACGCACACAGACATGCACGTTTATATTGTGTATTTGTGAATAGTGGGAACCATATTAGATTGTAAAAATTCACAATATGAAGAGAAGCAAATTCAAAAAAGAGACAAACGCACTTAAATAAAAGTAATATCACCATTATTATCAGCTATAACCTTTCTGCTGCTAGAACTAGTATATTTGTTTTTGACATGGCCTTCACCTGCTGGGTCCATATATATTTTAACAAAATGGAGTAAAATATCCATTTCATTGATTTTATTAGTCATATAGAGGTAAAGTACAGTATTTGAATTGGAGTATGTCTCCTTCCTAGACTTGTCAATATTATTCCATTGATTATACATTGTAATTCATTCGTAAGAATGTTACTAACGACACAGAAGTAAATAAAGACAAGTGGATGGGCAATAACTCAATTCTTTCAAGAAGGTCCCCGTAATATTATTTAGTCGTGAGGTCATTACGTGTCTAAGGCTGTGTCAAAAGGCTGTGTCTATCAACTTCACATACAATGAGTCAGACAATTGGTGTATCAGTAATGTAGAACTTATTTATTTTTCCAGTTCAAGTTCACGTATGTATTACAAGATACTACATGTTGAAACTCTGAATATTACAAATAAATGACTAACTGCATTTTTCTATTTAAAAAAGTCTCCGTGGTTGAGATGTATTTATTTTGGATTTTCATTTAACAAGACTACTTTATGATGTTTTCTACTCAATAACAATGTCAAAAAAACATGGGTAAACAAAAGTATATAACACTCTCTCAAACACACACAAGCACTCACGCACGCGCACACACACACACACACACACACACACACAAACACACATACACACACAAAGCACGCACGCGCACACACACACACACACATACACACACATACTATCATCACTCTCACACTGGTGAATATAGTCGAAAAGGAATTATGTATCAATAATTCAGTAAACCCATCGTCAAAATGTCGATGAAATCTTATCGGCAGACGACAAAAGATAACGTTCCGTCATTCCTAGAAGGCCAATTGTGACATCCCAGGGTTTTCAGTGAAATGTTATATCAGCACATTTTAAAGTTTACGCTTTAAATTTTCCAATATTCTGTTGTTACATAATTTGTACATTCCAACTCCAGTCTTCCAATTCAACTACCAGAAGTACTTTGCATTTTGGTCGGCATAAATATATATTTCTTTGTTCTCGAGCTCGTTCTCCTGATTTGCCATATATTGTAAAATGTCATGCAGAATTTGGTACTACCAAACAAGTGGTCATCCTTTAATACGTTAAACAATCTAAATATTTAATTTCTATAAGATATTTAGGTTACTGTCTTTTCGTACGGTCGCCTATATAATCCTCAGGAATTTCCCAAAGTATGTGTTTATCAAAATTACCTATAAATCGTTGACAAAAAGCTTTGACAGACAGGCTTCCAAATTGGTCGTTAAAATGTGAGCAGGAGGATCTACAAAAATTATATGCATTTGTAACCAAAGACAAGACACTGTCTTTATTGTTGTTGTTGTTGTTGTTGTTGTTGTTGTTGTTGTTGTTGTTGTCGTCGTCGTCGTTGTTGTTGTTTATTGTCAAAAGATTGCTCGAGGAACATTATAGATGTGGTGGTTTGTGGATACATTCTTGCTTGGTCATCTAAAATTAATTTAAAAATAGCTAGAAGCTTATTTTGATATGAAATCCAATATTGGCACACTTCTTTATCCAACCTTCCAATTTGTCTTGGCAACCTTAATTGAGTTACTGAAAATAATGCTCCCGTGGTTTGAGTCGTCATGGTAACAAGATAAGACTGTCTAGTCAGTGAAAACGAAAATAGAATTCTAAATGCCACTGCTTTCGCAGTGGCTTATCATCATATAAGTAGGTTACCATGGCGACAATCATTTTCCGTTCTGTTCCGTTCGAATCATTTCAGGCAATGTGTTTGCTCAAGTGAAACCGAAGGAACTAAGAACCCCCCCCCCCCGGAAAAAAGAAAAAAACACAAAAAACACATTATCTTCATTATCAGTGGTCATTGTAAACATCCGAGTACTATTATGTTGTATTTTACCTCGTCTTCTTCAGCAAGCTTTATCCTATACTGGTAATGCAATCTGAAGACCTGAAATTTAATACAAGCTGAAGTGAATAAAAGTATATGATAGTATATACTATAAATAAATAAAACAGCATCTATCGCACGGGTTGATTTGTTTCCATCGCATTTTATTATACACCCGTGTATCGACGAAGTGACATTTTATGACTAAACCTACATACAATTGAAAGCAAGTCATATCACATCTCATTGGCAAATTCGCTCACCACGTCTGACGTGACAAAGAGGTATTCACCCGTTCTCATGTCGTGTTTTGGTGGTATGTGCTATACGCATCCACGGCCACCGTGACGTACGTTCAGAGACGCCGAAGTCAAACATGGTGTATCACTTAACGAAATGTCGATCATGTTGACAGAAGTTCGTCATGTCATATATCGACACCAATACTCTGTTCTCAGAGAGTTGCATAACACGGAATATGTAAATGGCCAAATTACGTACACGTCGTTATCACAGAGATTGGCCTACAAATCGTAAACTTAATGCCCAGTTTATGCATACATAAATATGTTTGTTGCCCCTTAAAACAATAGGTCATCACATTGATGGGAAATAAGGTGCATGATATTGAAGTTGGATATAGAACATAAGTGTACAATTGTTTTCATTTCACCAATGTCGTTTTTACTAATTCTATGATGATGTACAATGCCCATCGCCACCTATGTATGGAATATATAGGCAATCTACATATATCATAATTCTATGGAGGCAGAGATCAATATAAACGCAACATGTGTCTAGGGGGGGGGGAAACTTGACAAGATAAAAAATATTCTTTCAATAGCTAACTTTTCGGGAATAACCTTTCAAAGGGGTGAATCCTCACACTACTGGAAATGTCGGAAAGATATGACGTATACGACTTGGCATGTTACTCGTAGGTTTAACCGTTATACGTGTATGTCAAAATCCCAGTTCAAATACTTCGCACTCCGATCCCGTACATTCAGCATTTCACAACCACTATCATAGCAACTATCGACATTTTTCCTAGACCACAGACTAGTACAGTAACTGATATCCATTGTTGAATACTCAATATGTAAACTCTACTGTGATTCGTTCACAAATGACGCTTGGGTAAACCAGACTGCCATAGGGCCAAGTATTCGTCAAGTATATTGCGACCACTTTCACTCCGTATTTTCAGAGCCAATCCCAAGCAAAACACCTTATATTTCTTTCGCAAGAGAACTCGGACAGTGTAGGAGAACTTGGCCGGTTATGAACTTTGCCAACAGTAATAGTATTAATTATATTTAATAACTAGGCTGGTCGAGTTCGTAAATGGCCCGACACTTCTTGATACATTTCCTTCACTCGGAAAGATATCTCCACAGCCTTTCTTGAGTACAGAGAATCACAGAAGATATTCAAGGCATGATTGGTTTTGTCAAGGGAAGGTTCCCCACCACACAAAATGTGCAACTAATATCGATGTAACCAGAATGCATAAATAACCCGCTAGGTACATGAACATCAGAGCATAGCTCTTTTTATGTTATAAATAGGCAATTGAGCTAAAGGTTAATTGCTCGCCAACCATCGCATCGATGCTTCTTGGAAATAGCTAGCACTTCACTATCCATCATGTGAAATATGTAAAACAGTCACTTGACCCCCCCCCCCCCCCCATGGTTAGATAACAAAGCTATACTATCGGATAGTATTGATAGATGGTTTTTTTCCTAAAACCTAACACGCATAGTACATATAACTGCTTATAATTGTGGCAAAATGCTTGTGGAGTTAAATCTTTAACATCTAGGTAGGAAATCTAGAAACCTATAGAACAAAGTTATGTATTGAAATGAATGTAACATCTCCATACAACATTAATATTGGTAGGTTTATGCATTTCTCTACGATCACGCAGTCAACGGCAATTAAGTTTTGTGTGCACCTAAAGTACGTCATAGCAACGCTTATTTGGTTTGCGTCACTGCAGATGTCAGTTTGCTAGTGATCATAAAAGATGTTTCATCGAAAAGAAGAACATGCTGAAACAAAACTGATACAGAAAACGTTTAGATGTGACCCATACAACAGCTGAATACACGGAATCAAATGCTCCCATCGGTCATTTAGACGATGCCCTAGGTACAAACACTATTATACTTCCGATCTACAAATAGCCATACAATAGGATTGAAATGAGAGATAACGAGCACAGTTAGAAAATACGATTAACACACAATCTCATATGCTTTATGCATCTGATAAAGTTACCTACGTCATCTCTGTCATTGGATGTGGTCATCTGGAAAGATCAAACTATATAATGTCAATATTTCTACCTTGCAAGTAATGGTAAATTCCCCGTGTAGTGTTGGTTACGGTTCACTTCTCGAGAGTCAACAACAGATTTAGATTTAAGTCTTGTCATTTCATTGATAGGTCTTACCCTCTTGTTGTATGTACGTATGTTTGTATTCACTTTCAATTATGTGAACGATGTACTCATGAATGATATGATGTCATTGTCTCACTGAGAACACTCTGAAGTTGTTTCCATGGTTTCAGACAATTACAAGGTTATTAGAATCAGTGTTTGGACGAGAACACTCGGTGAAGGATTGTAGTTTTTTGAGATTGTAAAGCTTTCGCGTAAGCTCACATGCCGATTGTATTTGACTACGCGAATTAAAATGCACGTCATAAAATGTCATTTAAGCATGCATCACAAAGTGATCATCTGGATTTTTTTTATGGCGGTTGGTGGTTGTATGGTGTAGTTGTAACTATATGCATTTTTTTTTCGGCGTTTTCTAGGGAAACGTGGATAAGATGATCAGACGAACATGTAACAACATAAATACAGGGCACGATATTTAGTCATTTGCAGAGCATTGGCAGAGAAAAACAATGTATAACGTCCATACAATACATTAACTCTTGAGTCTTGGTACAATTAAAACCATGTCAGCTGAAAGAGACAGTCGTCTGGCTCAACAAACGTTCTAGCATAAATTGTACTACATTTCATCATCTTGCCAAACAAAAACCGTAATCATATCTTTTTGCTACATTTTCTGTTTCTAGCATTGTTAGTGAGAGTTGTTGTCAAACCAGTAATAAAATGTAACAATATTCATGAGTATTGTCTATTGCATCATGTATAGATTTGTTCCGGCAAGTTGGGGTTTAATTAAGTAAATAACGCATAGTTACGGTAAAATATGAGAAATATCACACAACTATATATGCAAGTATTCACAACCTGCTTTTGCCGGTGTAGAGTTTTTTACTGTCATTTTTAAATGATTACGGTTTTTAGCCTTAAAATCAAGCTCGTTATTCTGTACAAGTCTGCCTTTCAGGAACGCAAAATCATAGTCAAAATGCCTTACCAGTTTCTCGCTATGCATTTTTATCATTGTCGTGTACTTGTAAAGGTTAACGTCTCCACTGTATATCGTCGAGGGTGTCATATTTCGATGAAAACGAGGCTAGGCAGCAATTCTTCCCGATTAGCATCTGCAACGCACCACATCACCTGATTATTGTAAGTGCAGTGCGACATGGACATGACGACATCAAACTATCACTTATGCTGTTAACATTTTGCCTCCCAGTGGGTTATATGTTGACATCGTGATATTGTCTTGCTTAGTTGGCTCACATCAAGATCGCATGGCTTTGTTTCCGTTGGGTGTATCAGTTTCCATAAAAGGGCAGCGTATATAGCATAGAGTGTTGACAGGGTCTGCGTTTTACAACACGTCAATATACCTTCTATAGTATCGTCATGGTTCCAAACTTTTTAACCATATTTAGGTGTACGGTCTTTATTTATGCGACAGCAGTTTTTGAAGTCTTAGTCGTCGACTTAGAAAATGTGCTCGTGGATGCTGTGCACCTGTTGCCCACAGGTAAGTGCCTTCGGCATAATTATATTAGTTTCGACATCGCATGTTTACCGAAGAAAGTATAGAGTATGAGAATATTTGTCAAGAGGCAGGTAAGATCGCCTGAATGGTTTCATGAGGAGTTACATTTAATCATACATTTTTACTTTCGTGGGTGAACTGTCTTCAAAGTAGCAATAATATTGATGAGAATGTTTATTTTTCTCGTATGAAACGTCGACTATCGTGTGCCATTCACGACCTCACTCTCACAGAAGGTTGAATTTAAAGTCCTTAGTAGGTATGCGAATTATCACGTTCCATGAAAATTGTCTTTCCAGGAACTTTTGAGTCAAGCCTTCGATAGACAAATTATGACCTCTTGAAAGCCTAAAGACTGTCTTAGTCGGCAAAATCGATTCCTTCCTGTCGCTGTTATTTTCTGAATGATTTGCCAAACTCAACCTTCACTCATGTAAATCATTATTTTGACTTTAATAGCTATAAATCATAGGTTACAGATGAGAATGCCGTCACTATAGTAAAGCTAGTTGTCATCATTCACCATGGCAACCATTTTTTGTTCAAGTGAATGTAAACATTATCGATGCTGTACATGGATGAACACTATCACATTAGTTTATGATGAATGACCAACGTTCCTCGAGTGACTTTAATTGCGATATTCGGGTATCTGGGTACCTTGCGATAATAGGCGTTTCGCAAAACCAGGAGTGAAAATCTGAGTCCAAATGGGGGCAAGATAAATCATTGTGGTCCGAAAACAAAGGAAAATCATTGAATATAAATTTTCGAGCGCAGTACTTTCAGGTCACTTTTCACAGGGTTACGGTTCCAAGGCAACGTTATTAATTATGCAAAAACAACAATCTTTCCCTTGATTAATGCAAAAACAAGTGAGTTGAGAATAATATCCTTCAATGCAAAATTTGTATCCTATACCATATGTATATTACATTGCCAGGTTTAATTTCTTGCCATGTCATTTATGAATTATCCTTTCTAAAGCCTCGACGTTATTCTTGTGTGCAGCAAACATAACATACGGCCCTCGCAAACAATGGTTTTGTCAACGTGGATTGGTAATCGGCTTTGACAAATGTCGTCATATATGTATATACATACAATGCACGTCCCTTTTGTAGTAAGAAAATGGCACGCAAATCTACTAATCCTCTCTGAATGAAATACGAAAAAAAAAACTCCTTATGATATCCTGACGACATCTCAGAAAGATCTGTTCATTTAATACATGCTTATACCATACAGCATTCTATCATAGTAGCATCCGCAGTCTTGTGTCGCCAATTGGTCTATACCCATGCTGAGTGCGCCACAGATGTTCCAATACAACACAATTAAATTGGGTCGTCGTTCTGTTTTAATGCAAAAAAAATGTATGTATCTCTATTAGAATATTGAAGTGCTTAGTTTATTACGCTAATACCCTGCAAAGTTACTGTCACTGTTATTATATTTTTTTTGCGTTCAACCTAGGAAATTAACGGTTGTAAATAATTGACATTCGAGATGAAAGTGTTGACATTCTTCGATGTACGTCTGCGAGACCAAAATAGGTCATATCTTACCGTAAAACGCTTTACGGTTCAATACGTTGAACTTCGCCTAAAATGATGAAATAGCCATTTAGCTCATTTCAATAGTTTGTTTAATGAAGTGTGAAAACAGCGCTAGACCAGAACAGTGTATGTATGTATGTATGTATGCCTGTTTGCATGTCTTACAATTAGCTTTGTGGTTCTCTTGCTGTTGTCATTAGCAATTTTAATCTATAACCTCACCAAAAAATTGAAATAGAGTGATCGATCTTAATTTTGTTGGCCAAGAAGTCATAATATGGAGACAAGCACATATAATAACTCAATTCTGCATGGGTGAACTAAATATGTCACTGGCTGTTATTTCTATCACTAGTAGTCATTCAGCGTTACTTCACCCAGCATCATTACATTATTTCAATCCCTGAATATACCAAAACAATGTTCAGCAATAAATGTTATGGTTACTTATTCTATAAATTATGTCATTAAATGAAAACCCTCGTCTATTATTACCAGTGCATAACTAGTAAAACATATCGTGTGTAGAAATTTGCATTTAATGTATTTAGAGGAAACTGTCACTTCTAATTTGCGGAAGGGATTTGTGTTCGTAATTTGTGTTCACGGTTGATAAAAAGATACAAC